>NW_009710666.1:0-34256 GCF_000703405.1 Apaloderma vittatum | reverse complement strand
CAAAATCCGGCTGAGCCAACCCAATACAAACCGTGAACCAGCGATGGGAGGCTGTGCTATATTAATATTGAGAGCTGGTTGGTTTACATCCATATTAGGGCTCCTGTAGAATTGTTCCCTTGGACTTAAGAAGGGCCTAAAATAAGGTCAGAAAACTCCTTCTGAAAGCTAGCCAGTTCGTGTTAAAATATGAACTTAAATAGCAAAGTTACAGGTGACCTTAGGCTTAGCGGCACAGGTCTGAATGGCTGTAACGGGTATTGCATGAATGGGGTGACTGGACCTCTGCGTGCGGACTCGTCATCTCAGCAGCTGCCAGCTGGTTGTTACTTTGAGTTTCAGGGTGACGCAGAGACAAAACCCAGCCTGGAAAGGCTGAACTTGGCAAGGAATCACAGCCATAAGGTGGAAATGAGAGAACGAACATCTGCCAGTCAGCCGCAGATTTACTGTCATTGCCTCTTCTTTCAGTTCCTCATTCTGCAGAACTGGGATAACTTTTTCCTCAAATGACTGTGGTGCAAGAGGCAAGAAATTCATCTGTTAAATCCTCTGCTGTTACAGGAGCTGAACATTGTATTATTATATGAGAAATAACATCCTTCTTTAAAAAATCTATTCTAGTCACAATCCTGTACTAAATTTTCCTGATCCTAGGTGATATTTTAGGAGAATTTTCTTTGTTTATATAGGCATGGCGAAGCGAGTGGGACAAAGAGTTACAGCATAACTAATAAGTCCAAATTTTCTAAGGTCATAAAAATAAAGCAGGAGGCAGAGCTCTGTATATTAGCTCTAAGATCCTACCGTTGTTTTGCTTTTCCTCCAAAAGCCAATGAAGCTTTCTGAACACAGCAGACAATGATATGGTCAATCCTCCAGCACCAAGCAATTATGTGGTTGAATTCTGAACAAACAGAGCACTGTAGGATAGCAGTATTTACAATTACTCAGATTAGTGGACATGAGCATATATAAACATTCCAATCAGAACAAAAGTATTTTGGTCAATGAACCAGCAAACGACAGAAAGAAAAAGCCAAAAGAGTTGACAAAAAAGGATGAGAATAAAACAGCCACAGTCTGGGAAGAAGCAGTAAGTTTGGCACTTCAATGTGCCAGACCTGAAATTCAGGTTCAAGGGATTTTTTTCCTTCTTCTCATGACTCTTGCATTTACTGAGGCCCTTCGGTGCTATATATGGGCAGCTGAATTTTCTGGTTTATTTCAAAAATGAGAATAAGCATTCACCAGATCAAATGAGATTTGTGCCAGAACAGTTTTTGCCCTGCACTTTCTTGACCACACAGCTCACATACAACTTTACAGGGACAAGTTTTATTGAAGCTCAAAATAATATAACAGACTACTTAAACCACCTCCTGATGACAAAGCACTTTTAAGCCTATTCCTAGTGCAGGACTGAGAAAGGACAGCTGGATGCCTGCTGGAACAAATGTGGGGTTTGTTTACAGTTGGAGTGCCTCAGCAGTGATGCTCTGAGTCAATGCATCCTCTAGCTACTCAGGTCAGCACCATGTATGTTGAGGTCACATTAACCCTTTTCCACTTGCATCAGCATTTCAAACACCCCATGTTCCTGCAAACAATTGCTTACGCCAGCTTTCTACTCAAGAAATTCAATTCAAGGGTCTGGTGCTCATACACACTGACCATGAATCGGGCCCTGAGTATTCTCACAGTAGAACAGCATTTAACTTTTAAATATACTGCCCAGCTGTGGACTTAGTAAATCTAAATAAACTGCATGTCTAGGGCAATTTTCTTCCTTGCATGACAAACCTAGGTTGCTTTTATTCTGATCCCTAAATAGGCCTCTCCCATTTGTATTTTGCCAAATATTTTGCTGTAAAACTTTAACAAGAGGAATGATGATTCACCTGAATTATAGCAATACATCTGCAGTAACTGTTTGCAAGGATGCTTCGATGCTCAACACACCCATGGAATGGCTTGCAAAATAATCCACAGGAATGCACATTAGAGAAAAACAGCCATAAACATACCAAGATGAAGGTTTGACTGGGATTTAGTCAGTTAAAACAAATATTTTTGTATCAAACAATTTGAATCATAATTAAAGGATGTTCTTTTCACTATGTGGTGCATACATATGGTTCACATAAAAGAAATCGTTAGCTCTTAGGTCAGTGAGTGCATTCTCAACAATTGCAAGCAGAAGGGACAGATAAAGAGCTCGAGACCAGGTTGGCCTTGTATCACGCATGAAGATTGATTGAGCCTGAGCAATTGCAATAACAAGCATTTCAATCATGCCCTAGGCCTCGCTAGAAAAGCGCTTTTAAAAGGCAACAATAGAGACACTACTGCTGATACAGGAAAACTACATTGTGTATCATCTGGATCTCCCAGATGCTAGGCTGTGCACTCATGATGGATTGACTTGTCTATACCCTGAGAGCACGCGGGGAGCATTTCATTGTTCTGGTTTTCTGCCACTATTCTTTGGGCTTCGTCCCCAAGTAATTGGGCACTGGGCTGCATGGGGTCGCAATGGCATGGCATTACTTCTTTCCTGAGTTATCATCACTGGGTTCTGGTCATTACTTTTCTTCTTCTGCAGAAAAACTTGTACAAGTTCTGCATTTCACTGCACAGAAAGCAACTGAAGACAAAGACCCAGATGATGAGCCTTAACAATCCTAGCAGATATATTTGATACCGTATTTTTATTCTACCATCAGGTGGAAATTAAAGGGAAAGATTTGCCACCTCCTGCTTCCCAATTAAAATTTCCAGATGGAAGCTGACTAGGCATGCCAGTTAGCAGTCAAAAAAGGAAAAAAAAAGCTACAATGAAATACAGAGGGAATTTACCTTAATATTGTCAACAAGTCAAGTTGAAGGGGAATGAGGAGCTAAAATAATCCAGGAAAACAGCAATACTGTTTGTCTACAAGCACCAAGGCAGTAGCCTGCAGCCACACAGTGCGAAATTAGAGGGATTCAGCAATCTTTTTATATGGAAAAGGTACACATTGGATGGAAAATATAATAGAAGAAGGATACATTTATTTGGTCAATAACCAGAGAAATCCCAGGACTACAAATCACTGCACAAGTGATGCCACAGTTTTGCAGCACAAGAGCTGTATTGGTCTCTGAGGAACTTCAGACTGTCTGAATTGTTTCCATTGTGTGTTTTAGGCTGGATTCTACCTGCCATGGAGTTGCTGCTATAATTCCTATTTATTCTGACTGTATATGAAGAAAATACTGGACATTTGTGGGACTCGGTATCATTTCATAGAAGAAAAAGATGCAGACAAGCTGACCAAGCCATAAAAAGTTGATTTGGGAAGGCAGAGAAGGAAAAAAGCAATGTCTTCTAGAAAATTATATTGAAGCTGTAGCAAAAAATGATCTGGGTGGAAACTAGGCCTTTGATATATGAACAAGAGGGAGGATGGGCTCCTCAGAGCTGTATGATTCTATGAAGAGTTCTGCTCCTTCTGCTCCATCATCTACACATGTCATCTCCTGGTACAGAAAGCAGAGTCTCAGGGTCACTGCTGATTTAAAGACAGATCTGCTAACCCATGGTTTAATAATTATAAGCAAAGAGTGTACAATTTATTAAGTTTCAGGCCAAGTTTAGTCATATTTCCCCAGCACAGCAAATCCACCTACCCCTCTGGCAAGAAAATGAAAGATGTAAGAATCAAGAATGAACATGTACTGGTGGAGGACACACGTTGCATTTTAAGCTCAGACGCTTAGAAGCTTTCACTATAAAGCAGTTAATGATGGGCCAAAACCCCAAAGGTCTTTTATTCTCCTTCACCAGCTGTCAGCTTCACCTGCAGATAAAACAGGATCCTGATTTAAGCCTCGTAGACAAATTCAGCAAAGCATGCAAAGTTTAGATCACCCCCAAAAACACTAGTAAACACCTTCCACACAAAGCTATGGTACTTCTCAGTGTGTCTTTTCTTTTTCTTCTCTTTCACAAATAGCAAAACCATAAAATTTATATTTTTGTGCCAGGGAAATTCACTCATTTCCATAAACCTGTGAACTTGGCCCAAAAAGTCAAAAACCTTAAACAGTTGTGGCAATTTGAGACAAGAGTAAGTGTTGCAGTGTATGTCTGATGGACGTAAAGCAGCCCCAAGTGCACTGAGAGGTGCCACTAGGGATCTTTCCTTCCTATTATTTCTTTCTGTTGACTATTACCTGCTTGATTTCAAACAACATGTTGGAATACAGCTCTGTAAGCAAAATGCTTGTATTCTGATTGACAAAGCCTGTGAAATCTGTGGAAACAATGATTTTTTACTGAAAAATATATGTAAGAAACCAAAGTTTCTGACTTCATCAAATCGTGAAGTTTGCGCCAAAACCAAGATGATAAAATTAATTTGCATTTCTTTTATGGGTCCCTACATAAGGTCTGGTAGCTGATTTGCTGATTAGTACTGAGGGAGCATAGCAAAGAGAACCACTTCACAGAAATAAGAACATGAGGAGTTTCAGACAATGAAAAAGTCTATCAGTCATATGTATTTCTCTGTCATTCATCTTAATATACCTTCCTGCCCTCTTGCTTCATTCCTGTTGGAAAAGAATCTGATAAAACTTGGTATATTTTTTGATATAAACTAAGCAGTGAAAGAGTTATTTGACGTATTAATTAAGCTTGAATATGTAGCAATTTTTTTAAAAAGTGGATTAGGATGAACACTTTTTTTTCATTTTGCACGTATCAGATCTATAAAGGAAACATAACATAATTTTAGATTTCCAGTGAAACCACAATGTACTTTTAAAAATCTACATCTACATGAATGCTGATGGTTTTCATATTTGAAAAAGAAACACCACCAAAAAAATAAAAGACACGATATTAAGTGATTTAAATCACAGTAGAGCCTATAGAACTGACTCAACAACCAGCTGTGAAAAGAGCCAGATTCTAGATGAAATGGACTGTAACACATTTACAAAAGAAACCAAGGAACATCACCTTCGACTTTCCCCTAGGCCTCATGAAAGAGATTCAGCTGTGATTTAGGGGACCTGAGGCAGGAAGGTATCACAGAGCACAGCAGACTCATTCCGTGAAAGCAAAACAAAACAAATTTAGTTATTTAAAACATTATAGACAAGACTATTTGTAATTAATTATATACCTGTCATCCTCTCTTCTTCTCCCATTCCTAAGAGTGTAAAAATCTACTACTATCATTTCAAGCAAAGTACTCTTAAGGTAGAAAAAGAAAATTAAAATTTACAAGTACTCTTTCCAGCACAGTGAGACTAAAGCAACAGCAGCTAAACAGGAGAAAGTCCTCTCTGTCCCTCTGCAAGTGAAATGAAGTTCTTCCCCACAAGAGTTTCTCAGAATACTCTGAAAAATGAGGCTGAACTAGAGAGAAATTCAGATTTTATTCAATGATTATTTAACTACTTAATTTTACCACAGTATTGACCACCTTCCTAGTGGCACTAGCAGCTGAGGCTACACTCCAGAAAGCACTAAAATGTGCAGGCTTCAATCAGATTTCCCTGAAGATGAGGCTTGCAGCTTTACAGTAAAAAAGGCTTCTCACCTCACCACACAGTTTCCCTTCAGGTGGACCTTTCGTAGCTCTGTTCAGTTTGATTTAACCCCATGTCACCCACCCCACCTCTCCTCCGCTTGCACAGCATTCAAGCAGACATGCTGCCCAAGGAATGCCCTGTGCTTCCAGTGTATCAGACACCAACACAAGCCTTCTGGTAAGCCCATGGTATAGTATCAGTCAGATCCATAATAAGAGGAAATATGCCCCATAAGACATCTTCTTATTTAGTAAAGAGGATAAAAGAAATTGAGAAGTAAAAAAAAAAAATCAGTCAGGTGCTCTATGACTCATGATGTTGTCTGAAGTCTGAATTCCTTAATAATAATGTTTTTGCTGACACATGTTGTTTGTATTTGCCTTCAGAACTGTCTGTGTTAATAATGAGTAATTCTACTTGGAAAATATTTACATGAAAGTATTTATTCTTATGTCACGGGCAGAGATAGTCTCTTCTTTAAAGGGGAAGAGCAGCCAGGAAATGACTAATACTGCAGCCAGTTTTAATGCGCTGCCCTGAGATATCCCACCAGAAATCTATAGAAGCACCAGGGCTGTGACTCCAACCTCAGTTACCACCACTTGAAGATGCAAGGCTGGGCTGGACCTCAGATTTCGGACACTCTGTTGCAGTCTGCCAGTCAGACACAAACTTCAGGAGTTGCCACCACTGTCATGGCTTTCAAAGACACTCCACTGTGGCCTGCAACCACAATTTAGATACATGCATATAACATTTACAGGATGAATTATGATGTCAGGTAGAGAACTATTTGTCATTTCGATCAAACTACGTCATTTTCCTGTACTAATCCTAAATTCAGTCTACACAGACATTTTCATTTGGAGGTGGAGGGAATGCAATGCACTGTGAAGTGGGTGGAAGGGATTAATGCTCTCTCTGGAAAGACTGTGGAGAACAAAAGAAGGATTCAGGGCTATGCTGATAGATTTTAGATGTGAGGCAATAAGGACCACGATGACTCTGAACTCAGAATATGAAGACAGCAAAGCTCAGAAGAAAGTGAAACCGGCCACCAGCCATTAATAATTCAACCATCACCCTCCTCCAGGAGCACTTAAGTTTGGAATCAGAAAACAACTTTTCAGACTAACTTTTACACCCAGTAGGAAAACCATCTGAGAGAGCAGGACAATGAAGGTAAAATAGGAGGATCCTTACAGAATGCTATTCCTATGAATTATTGTATATAATTACCACTAAACAATTAACATCAAATCACACTTTATAAACAACAGTTTGCATTTGCACTAAAGAGTTCATAAATTATGTAGTAAGGATAAGATTGGAAAGATGTTTATTGATGTTTGCGTTTTTCAAAAGAACTAAGATGCTTTTGCTTTTGCTTTGCATAATTTTGAAGATACTTGGTTGTAGGTAAGAAATATAACAGCTTGTGTTTGTGTTAGGTTTAACAGTTTAAATTCAAATGGTGTAGCATGGTTTCAAAGCTGCCAGTTGCAACTGAATGCATCCTTCTGAAAACAAAGATGTTGCCTCTGTAAAAAATCTTGCCCAGGAAAATTTCTCCACTTGGTGTTTGCAGTGAAAGTGCTCCTCAGTTCAGGCAGAAATAAGCTTTGCAGAGAAGCTGAGAAATTGTAATTAAATAATATAAAAAGTGGGCTGGAAAGGAACATCACATGAAAAAAGGGAGTAAAGACAATGCAAAGTGCTGTTGAGCACCAAGATAGAAAGGTTTCCCAAAGTTATCAAAGTAGTCTACAAGTAAAACACCCCACAAGAGTGAGATGTAGAATGTGACTGTGCCTATAATACTAATTTGAAACTGAGAACAGAGAAATAAAGCTAAAAGGAATACCATAAAGCATTACCCACATCATGTGTTTTTCTTCACAGCCGTATCCAAAGCTGAACATCCTAGGAATTCTGCAGATGTCTCTCTTAAATTCCTAGCAGAAGATAAACATTTGCTGAGGCTGAAACAGAACCAAGTGGATAAATGTCTCAGGTTGAAAATACCCAAAGGACTTTGCACGTCTTCGTTTTTTGGACTCTTTGACGGCAGGAGTTGGTGGTGAAATACAGTGTGAAGCAAATCCATTTAACAGGCCCACAATTAAGATATGCCCTAACCTCTAAAAATTCTAGCTTCCAGACTCAGCAGGTTCTCTGTTTGCTTTGCATGACTGAAGGATAAAATCCAAACATGATACATTACTTTCCCTTTTGAACTTGCACTTTTAAACATTTCCAACAGCCTGTGCAGGAGGCAATCAAGAAACTAATGAGATCACTGCATATGGCCTTTGGATGTTGCAGCCATTGTAAGCCCCACGAGCCACACTGGGTGCTGTACATCATTCGTTAACGACATCTGTCTCTTCGGAGGACAGTCCGCCGCGGCAGCACCTACACGTGGGAGAGCCAGTTGTCTCTGTTGTGGTCGGGGACAAAAGGCTGACGCGGGCAGTATTCAGACAGTTCAGTGACAGATTGTGCCACACAGCATGGCTCCTTGTGCCGGCTCCTGCTCAAAGTATCCTTCTGAATGGAGTGGGTCACAAGCAAAGTATTTTCCAAAAAGCCATTATCATTTTTAAATTGTGAATGGACAAACGTTGCAAAAGGCCTGGAAACATTTTATCGGTGTTCTTAGCCACAAGGGGTCCAAAGTTTTCCAGATTGCTTTGCAGATACAGAAGCAGCTGGTGATCGTGTGCAACCTGGACAACGGGCTGTTTAATACCTTCATTGTCTGTCAGGTTGTATATTTGATGACTTATCCATGGTTAAAAACCACACCAATATATTGCTTTACTTTTATAAATGTTTCTAGGACTGCTTTTAAAAAATGCCCACGATTTCCAAAAGTGAGCAGTCCACAGTCCTCTTAGGTGAGCAACAGCTAACAAAGTCCAGCTCTGGTTCTCTAAATCTCTGACGGTTTGCTCAAGAGATGGATGCATTTAGCAAAGCCGGAAAGCATTGCTCCCAAGAAAGGTTACATGAGACAGATGGTAGTCATATTCCCTTATTTTTTTCCCTGAAACACACAAATAAGAGATGAAATTTACATCTGCTATGAAATAATATGTGAACTCTTGTTTTTCTGCCTTGAAAAAAAAAAAGCTATTTATTTTTTCCAAGGCAAAATATACAAAGACATGCCTAAATACTGCCACAGGCATCTTTAATGAAAATTTAAAAGACATTTCAAATGAAAACCTTGGCAAACCTCCCCTCCTCCCCAAAAAATCAACTGCCAACAGCAAATATTTCTGCTGGCAAACACTTTTCTGCTCTATAAAATTCTTCCCCATTAGGAACCTCCTTCCCCAAAGGCCTGGTAAAAAGGGTCTGAGAGAGCTCCATGAATATTGTCAAGTCGAGGCTGCACTTTGCCTTGGAGCCAGCAGGGACCATCAGATCATCTCATCTAACACCTGCATTTTAGAAAACAAAACCCAAACAACAAAACAACAACAACAAAAAAACTCCAGGCTTTCGCCCACTCACTTCTGTGTACAGTCAGCAAAATGTGTTTAGTTAGCAAATATCTTCCAGAAAGCCATTCCTCCACCCTCGATCATCAAGAAATGGAGAGTCCAATCAGCGGTTCCCGTATTTTTATCTCTATGGAAAAACTCAACTATACATCTCAAGAAATACTTCCTCACAAAGAGCGACGGCTCTTCTGGTACTAGTGTTTGTATTTCTCAAATGCCTCCCTCTGAATACACCTTCATCTGTAAAATAAAACGACACAACCTATCAGAGCTTCTGGGCACTGTTTTTATGCTAGCCAGTTAATTTACCTGCTTATGCAGAAGTCTTGCCTTTTTAATTAAACACAAAATTCTTAAACACCAGAGAAGTAACATGTTCCACTACATTTTAGTTTTAAAGTTATAAAATATTTAAAATTTCTAATCAATTTGTATCTTAATGTATCCACATTAAAAATCCTGGCACTGGCATATAACTTAAATTTACATTAATATCTTATGTATTTAACATTATAGCACATTACTGAACAGTTTCCTAGCACTTCACATTTATAATTTATTACATGATTTTTGCCAGCCCTTGCTTGATGGAACATTTCCCAGTTGGGGGAAAAAATCTAGATTGGAGTTATTTGTCCATGAAGTTGTTTAGGTCTATTTATCAGCATATGATTATTTTGCTCTGGGTTTGTATAACCGTGTACAGTATAACTGTATACTGTATAACAGTATAAAGAAAAGAAGATATTTCTGCCTTTTTGAGAGAACGTGCAATGATGACACAAAATGACATTCATTGTCCTCATAAAAAGAGATAAAATATAAAGAAGTAGAGAATAAAATGAGAAGCAGAAGTTTAACCAGGAAGAAATCCAACAAAAAGAGAAGAATATGAGCTCTTGAAATAGTAAGTATTGTGCCATAGATTTCAAAGTCAGCACAATTAAAGCTTGTGTTTTGGCACACACGTTACACCATACTGCACCACCGTCCACCCAGGGGCACTGGGGAGCATCATGCTTGACCATTCACGGGATTGGCCTTCATATGCTCAGATCTGACACCTTGTAAACAGCTTTACTATGCAAAATCTGTTTTCTGTGAGTGGTTTCACCAAGAGAACTAAAGGATGAAATCATCTGAAAAAAAAACCTTCCCAAATTACATTCTTACCTGAGTGATAGTCCCACTTGTTTTTTTCTGCCGTTTGCATACAATAGCTGCAAGGAAGTATTTCAAAGCAATCATTGCCAGTACTCTCAAATTTGCATCCTTGCCCATCCAAAGATAATGAAGTGCTTTGCAAACACTTGCTCTTAATCATCTGGAGAAATACATTCATCCTCAAACACCACCCTTCTGAGGCACGTATGGGAAATTGCTTTCTGTAACACTGATGCATGCAGGCTTCTTAAGGAGAAATATAGAAGAGTTTTATACCACACAGTGTTCTTATTTCTGCATAGCATCATTATAAGCTTTCTCCTGTGTCAAAAACTGTGCTAACCATCTGTAATAGGCAGATGTTGTTTTTTCTTTTTGGAGAAAAACAAGGAAAAAAAGAAGATTTACTAGTTTACTATAATTTATGTAAGAAATTTCGTTATTATAGAAGAGTCTTCATCTTTCACAGCTAGAAAAAAAAAACATCATGCTCTGTTTTCAGATGCCTCCACTGGGAGGCATCCCTCAAATGCTAGATAACACTGGCAGGCGCAAGACTGGAACTCCGGTCCCCTCCAGGAGTGGAAGTGGAATTGATGCTCAGACTTTAGGATTTATAAAGTTGCTTGAGGAAAGCAATTGCAATTAGAAGGCATATGTTTGAAACAAATCTTAGAATTTGTGAAAATCTACAGGACTGAGGCTAAATATATGCTGGAGAACTTTACTGATTTAAGACCACAGGTGGGAGGGAAGAGTTTCTCCAGGGAGTCAGCTCAGTCTCCCAAATGTCTGTCCATGGGGAAATAGAAAGCAGATACCCACTTGCCCCCATTCAGGGCCGATATTAAATAACCTTGCTCAAAATCACGTACTACTTGGGAAAGAAAGAAGTCACTAGTATAAAAGTTAGGAAATCAACATTATGAACACATCTGTGAAAACCTGCAGGACGACACAGCTTACTTATAGTACTCAAACAGATAATTTCTGTAGTTACTACATTAAGAACTCTGTATAGATAGTTTAGTGCTTTACACACAAACAGCTACAAGAAGAAATAGATCACACTAACTCATTTACATGCTCAGCAGTTTAAATCTCAATCAATATCAAAGCATTTAATAAACTACAGCATGTGATACACAGACAGAATAGATGGTGAGCTGAGTTGTAGGTTCCTGGACTCCACAGAAAAACTCCCATGGCCTCTACCAGGGAGACAAAACAGCAGGTAGGTGGTTAGAGTTAATTCTCTGTAGTACAGCATCAGCTACTTACCCAAATTAATGAATAATTTAATGGTAATTTCAGTTCTATTGCAAACACGCATACATGGATCATCAATATTAAATTGTTTTCAGGTTGCTGAATAGTAATCGATTATCTGATATTGTACAAAAGCAAAATAATCTCCTCTCCTTAGCTAGTAACTTTTTCCCCTCTGGCTGGAGGTCTGTGGGTTACATGAGGTTATATTTCCTCTGAGATACAGCCACACACAGAAGGATTTTCCTATTGTTGGGAACACAAACAATGAGCATGTTTTAGGATCCCAACATAGGTGGGGAAAGTGGTCTGTTCTCAAGTTCAAGTAATTAAAAAAGCCTCTATCCACGAAGGGTGGTATTCTGCTCAAGAATTAAGATCATATTGTCTTCAGTCTGTCTTAATTTGTTCCCTATTCTTTTGCTGCCCTCTTAGAAATATTACAGCTCAAGTGAAGTGATCAGAGCCCATTGAGCACAGATCAGCTGTGGATTATAGAAGAATTAAAGTCTTAATTTAATTAAAGTCTAATTAAAGACTCTGCATAAAGAAACCTCCAGATCAAGTGCCTGTCGTTTTAACTGAGCATGGCTATTAAAGTAATTTTTACGGTTGTATTTGCAAATCTTTATATAGAACATCAGTGTCGCAATTCTTCTTCAAGTCGTTTCAAAGTGCCAATCTGCTGTCTGTTCTGAACTGCTTTTCTCTATTTCCAGATTTGTTAGACACAACTTATTCCTTGTGAATCATAAATAGCTAGCTTTTGTCAGCTGGTATTTCTCCAGGTGTTTTTTGATCTCACATCTTATTAATATCTCCAGGATATTGCCTGCCAGTAAGGTTAGGCAAATGAACCTGTACCTGTTAGTCTCATGCCCCTCCACAGGGCTCCCATGCTGACTAACAGGTCTTGTCAGCAAGGTCAGCCAGAGAAAGCAGGCAAGGAGCCGTGCACCAGTTACACACGGTGTATTTTTCATTCATTCAGTGGCTAAAGTATTTTCAATGGTATATATCTAAAATATATACCTACTGGCACAAAGCCTTCAAATCCAGCAGTGGAATGGGAATGAAACAGTTATAAATAAAGAGAGAGAGGGAGATGTTTCCCACACCTATCATTTCAAATCTCATCATTGAAAGAAAACCTCTCTGTGTCTTACAAATACTCTTTTGTGTCTGGTGCATTTCAGGTTGCTACTAGTCTTCAGGTTATGCCCTGAAGAGAGCTGAAACACTAGAAAGAGCAAGATGTGACAAGAGGGCTGGCAGGAATCCAGAAGACATAATTTGCACAATATAGATTCAAGACAGCCTTAATATTGGAGATAAGCTATTGGGGGCTTTGAGGTTGAAATCTTAGGCTTTCAAACTCTATGCGAAGACCTCATGAGTATTTCTGTAAGAGTGGTGTCGTTGCCTGGTCACAATTGGCTTAGACCACATAACAGTGAAACAATAATGTTAACTACAAAATGTTTGTTAATCCTTGTGTCCTTTGAACTAAACAGGGAGGCTGGAATAAAATGATCTCTAAGGTCCCTTCCAGCCTAGGCCATTCTATGATTCTAGGATTCTATGACTATGAAGTACATTTAAAGATGGCGTGGATACAGCAGAAAGTTAAGTATGAATGCTCACCAAAACATTGCTGGCACTAGAGAGCTACACAAAATCTATCTGTTTCTGCTGCTATTCCAAATTCAAGTTTGCCTCCATGTCATTAAATAGTTTTCTTTCAAAATCCAAGACCGCATAGGTTTAGAGTACAGAACATGTCTGTGCTCGTGCAGATGCTTCCCTCCCCTCCTATTCTGAATGTTTGAAAACTCCAGACACAGATACCTCCCTGTTTACACACTGATTAAACATCCCTGATGCTGGCCACGCAATTCCATCTGTTAGTTCATTCAGTATGCTATAATGGAAATTATTTAGATTATCCTAAAGGGTGTCATCAATATTTTTGAAAACTATGTCAAATGATCATTCAGAAGTGGAGTTTACATAGATTACCCTTGAGCTTCTGTTAACAATAGGCCCTCTTCGTGCTTTTTAAGTGTTTGTCTGTAGTGACGTTCTACATGCAAGATCCAGTTTGACCAGGTTTTCAGGCCTTCTCCTTTCTTTGCTTATTCCTAATGTCCAGTTTAAGTTCTTGCTCACTGAGAGACATTTGTCTCATTCCCCAGTTCTTCCTTTTTGTCTGCCTGGATTTAAAGTTTCAGACTGTACCTGTATTTTCAGTTGGAAATAACTCCAGTCTCTCTCTGGACTGATATACCTGTGTTCCTTACTTTTGCAAACACCACTAACATCGTAAGCATCACAGCACTTAATCTCAGGTTTATACTTATATTTTTCTGTAATAAAACTGAATAAAACTAATTTGTGATGGTTCAGTCCAGGTTGATGTCAATGGCCATCCAAAATTGGTACTTTTTGCTGGTTAAGACCTGTTTCCTATCAAGTCCAGGAGTATCTTAGCCCTGCCTTTTATTTTTCAAATCTCCTTCTGGGAAATCAAATTTTTCCATTAATGTGCAGCTTGTAGTTTTACTTATTTTCCTTGTAATCTAATAGATTACTGTACTACCTGACACCACAGCCAAATCCACCACCATCTCTAGTATATTCCACTGATACTTCTTTCCTTCCTCTCATTGTCTCAGGTGGGCTGGCTGCTCCTTCCTGACGCTTCCATCACCTACTTATTTAGCAACGTATTTCGCTCAGTTTTCCTGTACTCTCCATCATCATTCGTCACATTCACATTCTTCCATTTATTAACTTCCTCACAAAGGAGTCTGATATTTAGATCCTCTTGGGCGTTAGCTATCTGAAACTTCCAGGCTTATCCCCCTCAACAGCCTCTCAAAATTCAATTGGGAATCTCAGGACTCTCTTTGATTGCATTTCTAGTCCATGGATTTTTCTGTCCACAAGGCTTATTAAGTGCTTTTTCATACCAGATGCAGAATTCTGTGATTCTGTGATTCTACAGGCTTGTTTGTCTAAGTCTTGTTTTTGTATCTGATATTTCCTAAAGCTGCCATTTCAATCTTCCTTCTCCTTACCAGATATGCCCCCTCTTTGCCTACAAGGCAGTAAAAAGCTCACATAGACTCTCACGTACAAAACTTTGCTGGTTTGTACTACTTGCTGGACTTCCAGTGAACATAGTCTGTTGAGCTTTTAAAGACTTCTCTCTCAGACAGCGCCTGAATAAATACAGTCTGTGACCACAGGCAGAAAAATATGTGCCAAGCCTGTCAGCTTCCACAGACAATCAGCTGCTACAGGTTGATGGCACCATACATCACAAAAAATCTGCTCCATAGACAGCCTTTGTGCAAACCCTCCTTCCTAATGCTCTGCTCCCTGTTTTCCACTGCTTAGCTGGCCTGAAACATCTTTCTGCTCATCCTGTTAAAATGTGCTTGGGAAGGATCATGATCCAAGGTGAAATCTTGGCATCAGGCAAGCCAGGTGGGCATTAACATCAAAGGAGGAAGACTTTGCCCAAAGGTTCCAGTGTCCAAAGGAACAACACAGTCATCTTGTCAAGTCTCTGCAGGCAGAGCTGGATTAATTCTCTAGATTAACACCTCTATCATCTTTTGAGTATTTACACTTTATTTCATCTAATACCAAGTACGAATTTTGTAACTTGCTATCGCGTATTAGGCTGCTTTATTTTCCTGATTTATGTTGCTAGTCTCTTGGCATCCACCTCAGAATATAAATCAAACCACATATAAAAATCATTGCCAAAAAGAAATAAGATTTATGCACAACTCACAGTGGTCATGCAGCATCTCTAACTGTAAAAGATGTTCTCTAATCAATTTAAGATACATCATCTTTCTCCTCTCAGAGCTTTAAAAATATGCATTTTATTGAAAACCTATTCACAGTACTTCACAAAGGCTGCACTTTCAACTCTCAGTTAGTTTTCGCAGCCAAATAACGCAGAAGTACATCTTACAGAATTACATTATATAAATATAGTCAAATGCAAACTTGACTAGAATTAAGAGTAGAACCACTTTTGTCCTAATTTTTAGCAAAGAATTATTACTAATGAAATTCACTGTTCACAAGTGAAGGGTAACATTTAATGATAACTATTTCCATCATCCCATGTATGATGCAGAATGGTTTTTTTCTGTTGCTATTGTTGCCATTATGTGAATGAAATTACTTTAAGAATTACAGTTGTTAGTAAAATCTAAAAAGACAAAGTGAGACATGTCTACCTAGAGATTATTACAAATCAGTCACTGCTGCTGCCCTCTAAAATTTTTCACAGAAGAGCTGCATAGAATAAAGGGTAAACTTATCTCCACTAAGAGTTGTGAAGACTGAATACATTCTTTTTTTCAGTTCCAAAATAGGTCATTATATTTTTTAACTTTTACAGGCTTTATTTTTTCTTGTACTTTTTCTAGATCTTCTTTAAAAGAAAAAAAAAGCCATGTAAAATCTGTAAAAATAAATCCAACTTTTTAAGTTACAGTCTTACTTGTGGAAATACAAAAAACCACATTTTTCATGCTTATAAGTTAGGATGAAGTCACAGATACAGAAGAGCAACAGTTTTCAGCAAAATCATCTTTTTTGTAAAAAAAAAATGTATCTCCCACTACAGAAATACAGCTTCAAACATGTCAGATGTCAACTAATGCATGGATGGAAACTCACTGCACCCCTCCTCTAGATACTTCGGTGCTATTAAAAATGTAATTCAAGAAGCATGAAAGCCCAATCAAAACGAGCAAGACATACTTCCCATTTATCTTAATCATTAATTAAAATAAAAATAATTGCATTTATATAGATCTATAGCTACTAGATGAAAGACACAGATTCCTTAACACAATATCCACCTAAGTCACTACAAGCCCTCTTCCAGGGCCAGAGGAGGGATGATAGCCATCCGCCCTGCATAATACTTCCTCAGTGCTACGACATATAATTATAGATCTCTTGGGGGATTTGTCTGCGTTGTTTCCAGTTCACAAACCTTTTCCTATCCTAGATCAAATTATCAGAGATATCTACCCTCCTTAGTCTTTACTGGTCTGCCTGGGCCCAAGCCCAGAGAGCAAGCAGCGCTTTCTCTGCAAAGACCAGGACAAAGAGGCACCGACAGAACCAGAGAGCCCCGCCTGGGTAATAACTCCAGCTCCCGAGAGCTCTAACGCAGCAACACCTCTGACACCACTGAGCCCAAATTGCCTGCTTGGAAAAGTCAAGGAAACCCCAGTCCCAGAGTTCAGAGAGTTAAAGGGCCTTCACCTGCATGAACCAACCTCTCCCTCACTCAGGGGAGTTTAATGGTGTGGGCTTCAGCCTAACCTAGACGCCTTAAAAACCTGGCTCTCCAGTTCAGCCCAAATATCTTGCAAGTCTGTGTGTGGTTCCCCCTATATTTCTTTGTGTGGCTCATCGCAGGCCTGCAGGGTTGCGGACTGAATAGGGATTTCTCTCCCGCTGATTTCCAGCTCTCATTCCTAAGCAAATGTCTAGTGGTTTAAAAAATAAGACACTCCTGTTTTCTGGCCCTGACCAGGCATTTGATTTTCACAAGGGAAATAATACAGAAATGATGATAAATTGTCCAATAATTCCTCCAGTAGGAATCCCGAGAGAGAAGACATTGAAGAATTTAAAACTGAAAGCAGGAGATGCAATTTAACAGCACAATGGTCTTGTTTTGGAAGAGTGCATGTGAAATGTTACTGTTGACTTGTTTTTTTAACTAGGTTACTTCTGCTGAGAATATTTGTCCAAAGCGACCAGGACAATTGAAACTCATTCTGTGAACGGTGCTGAAGTTTTCTGTAGCTCTGTGTGGCATGCCCCTGAAAGCAGAGATTACAACTGCAGAAATAAACATTTGCTTAGTTAGCATATCCTTTAATCACCATGTGAATCTCAGCAGTCTGCTGCAGTGCTGGGCAAGAGTCATATCCTGACAACTCGTCACACAAGTGAGGGGAGAAGACGGAAAAAGGCGCACCCGCCCTCTCCTGTTTTCAGATTCAGGGTACAAGAATTATCCCAGCTCCCAGTGACCTCGTTACCCATGTACACAGCTCGCAAAGGTGTCTGTGGGTGTGTGCATCCAGCAGCACACGCATAGCACCCTATGCACCCATAGCACACCTATATCTGTCCTTATAAAGGAAAAAAATACGTAACCCTCACAGTTGAAACATTATCATTCTTCTCAACTGGAAAATCATCCTACTAAACTCCAGCAGAACCCAACTCTCTTTGATGAGATCTAGTTACGCCACATGATGTTTAAGTATAACAAGAGGACAGTGATAAAAGACCACGTGCAAGCTCTTGGATATACTGACGTCAATGGTAAACCTCCTGTTTAACTTCAGAAGGGCCAGAATTTTAGCTTGAATCTCACTGAGATGCTGACACAAAGCCAAGGTCAACCCCTCAAAAATGACAGATAGCTAAAAGTAGTTGATTGACAGCATTAAAAATGAATATGGTCAATGTCGTCCAGATGAAAGCAGATTGGATCATACCAAAATACTCAATCCAGACAAGACACAGATGTCAGGAAAGCTTCAGAAAAGTTTAGCAATGATCTTTGCAGCACTGCTACTTTGTAACTGTAAAACACATTTCAAGTCATTCATTCATAGCCAGCTCCAAACACATTCCACTCGCAGCTCTTTGCCTGGTTCTGCATAATACTGTGAAAAGAGAACTAATTAAAAGAAATACTGTAAGTGGCATAGTAAACCAATATGTTGGATTAATTCCACCCTGCGATATATGTGCACATAGCAAAGCAAAACCAGATAAAACTCAAATAAATTTAAAGAAATCAGAGACATTATTTGCCAGCAGGACAAGACGGGATGCAGGGAGCAAGATACTGTAGCATTAGGAGAAAGACAGCTAATCCTTTTCAGTCACCCAAACACTTAATTCCTTATGTTCTCATCCACCTTACAGAGGGCACAGAACAGCTGCAGATGACACTTTCACAAATTCTCCCTCTTTGAATGCTGAATGCTCCCTCACTGAAATACTATTTTGTTTTAAACCCGGGTTTGTGTCTGGCAAAGAGGCCAGAGCACTCACATTCGATGAGTGATGCCAGGATGACAGGTCTAAAAAACTCTTACTGACTTCTTAACTCCTGCTTTTGTCCTGTGTTGAAGAGATAGCACTCTTAGTAACAATCCTAACATTCCATAGTTACAGTTTAAGGTGGTGAATCAGGTTTTCCATATCCAGTCATAAGCACACCATACCTTTTGATTATAAATTACAAGTATAAAAGACACCAAGATGAAGCCACTGTTAGAAACACCAATCAAATAAGAGATGTTCTTGCTGCTTTTTCAGGTCCACAGCAATATCATTTCTGATTCAAAAGCTCTGTGCAGGGGATTTAGGAAGATAGGATAGACTGTAAATGGTCTAAAATAGCCCTGAGAAACTTGGGACAACTTCATAGTGAACAAACTTCTATTCATCCACTGAGTGTAGCACAGCGAGTGACAGAATTTGGCAGGTTTCATGAAAAAAGAAATAAAAGAAAACTTTTAGGCTGTGATAAGCTTTATGACAGGGCAGTAAAACCTTAATTGAGACACGCTGAATCATACAAAGAAGTTTGTATAATAAAACACAGGTTTAAATGAATAGACATAGTCTGAAGAAGATGAAAGAAACCTCCTTTAATGATAGATTCTCTGATTTTTTTAGATAATTGATTTTTATAATTCTCCCACTTGTTTATTTTCTCACCTATCCTTGTAATTTATATTATGCATAAGCAGATAAATTCTCATATTTCCTATCATTACTGTAATTATCTTGACAAGCTTTAAATTGCACTAATCATTTTTAATTCCCCTTTTTATAGGAAAACAGCATGGCCTCAAAACTTGTATCATCTTGCCTCAAAAATTGTGTTACCCCAAACACAATTCTAAACCTGCTGAAATCCAACAGATGTTTAGTCCATTATTACGTGTGAAGTGTGGGAGTAACTTTTACCATACTTCTATTTCAACGCACTCTCACTGCAGGATTTGGTATGGCAGGATGATTTTATAGAAATTAAGTCAGCTGTAACTGTAGAACTGGAGATATTCAAGCTGAAATCAATGGACTTCCGCACAGCTGAGAAGTTTATGCAGACATACCATCTGAAACGAACATGTCACAATTAAAAGATTCATAAAGGAAATAAAAATACCTGATGGCAGACTTTTTTTATACCCTTTTTTGCAACATCATGACAAGGCAGTGGAGAGGACATGAATGATCTGTTGAACTTTAGTCTGTCTCCAAAAGTGCCACATGATTTGGATTTCATGAAATAACACCCACATTAAAGGCTGCATGAGCTAAAGATTTTTAATTCAGATCAGCAGCCTTCCCAAACCTAGTCACAACCCTAGCTCCAGTCCCAAACGCAGTACAAGTTTGCCATGAATTCTTTCTAACCCAGATCTAAACTTCCAGTCCAGATGGACAAACAACAGCCCTAAAATCAGACCAGATGCCCATCGCTGACCTCCAGCAATGCATGCCACAACCCAAGAACTGTAGAAATCCAAGGTCCCTTTCAGAGCCATCAATAAACTTACCTCCTCAGGCTCTGCCAGTTCATATTCTGTCTTTCATGCTATTTCACTTCTAACTGGGAATTCTTGAAGGCATCTGCCCTGTATCTACCTCAACAACCCCTAGCTCATCAGCTCTTTTGACCTTCAGCTCTGCCCCCTAGTCTCAATTCAGATTTGTTCTACACATAGTCTAGGCCCTGTTCTGTGCTTTGAGCCCACATCTGTATCAACTACTTACCTTTAAACGTGCTAGGAAATTGCTTCTGAAAGAAAAGGAAATTCAGTCAGGGTTGCTTGTGGTGTCTCCACTTTCTGTTAAGCCATGTAGTAGCTGCATGGGGTACAGTACCCACCCATTATTAGACAAATTTGAAGCAAAGAGGGCAACCACTATGTTCTAAAAACTAACTACAATGCCACCACCGCCTGATCAGAAAAACAGGAGGCAAGGATATCAGCCCTCCTGAGACCAGGTAGACTCAACTGGCTCTCATTCTCTGTTTGGTTACCTTGACTAGAGTTCCCTTCTGTCCTTGAAGTTAGAAGTTAGCTTTGCAAACATATAATAACCTTTTGCTGGGGTATTGCTGAGCCTCTTTCATCAAACTGATAAAAGTTCCCCCCAAAACAAAGGATCACATGAACACAGGCTTTCTTGATTCATTAATTTTAGCTCCGATTTCCCTATTGAAATCTGAGCTTTAAGGATGAGACAAGCCACTTGCCCTTCAATGTGTTTTGCTCTGTATGATTGCTTTGATGTCCGCAAATTATAAACTCACATTTCTGACACACATTTCAATGTAGTGAGTGACCTTCCTGCCCGTTGCCATGTGGAGTTCGTACACATATGCCAGTACTCAAATGCTATCCAGGTGGAACATCTTCCTTTTGAAGCTTTCAGTGAAAATCTTCAAAATCTAAAAACATTAACACTTTGTCAGCTCTGTTCGCATAACGCCTTGCCATTACTCAGCAGCGGGATGAAGAAGATGTACCTTCCACAGCTGGAAAGAGCCCATTCATCACTTGAAAAACTTCTACCTTACAAATACCTCGTTTTGACCTCTAAGCAGTTTTATTCTTAATTTTGGAGAAAAATATGAGAGGAAGTGTTGAAACTCCAGGGACAAATTCTCACCTCTTCATTTGATGCTGCTTCACTGATTACAAGAAATTTATTTGCTCAATATCAGTTGGTGAGGTAAATCTTGGTATTTAATTATTAGGGTTTTACTTCTATTTTAGCATGGACACAGTTTTAGAGAGGCAGATACTGTGTGAAAGAAACAGACTGAAAAGGAAGGAGAGAGTAAAACTGTTTCCATGGCAACTCTTGAGATAACAGTAACAGCCTACCTAGCCTAGAGGGGCAGGTAAGTGAGACTAAAATATATGTGTAAGAGAAATACTTTCAAGGTCTTTTTTTCAGTTTAAATACATAAATTTGTATTTTGGTAGTGCCTGAAAACCTTAGATATTACGACTCTTACATGTTCAATATAAACAGTAAAAGAATATGTTTTACACTGTACAGAACGATTTAGGTGAGAAAACGTTTTCTGAGAGAAGTCTAGGATCGTTCCATGGAAAAAAATCAAGACATGACTATATCTCCCCTAGGTAAGATACACAGCCTTTGTATCATTTAAAGGTCCCACCATGGAAGCGGTTGACTTAGAAGGTCTAAACAATACTTTGCCATCATTAGCAAGAAAACAATTTCTGGGTCCCCATAGCAAAAGCCTGTGCAGTAGCACCATGAGAATGCCCTGTGGTCACAAGAATTTGAACAGCAAGAACAGGTCACTGGCACGGCTGCCAAAACCAGAGTAAGCAAAAAAAGTTGAAAATTATGGAGGAAAGACAGGTATTAGTGGAGAAAGTTGTAGAGCATTAGAAGGGTACTTAAAAAAATAGAGAAACTTTAGGTAAAAAACTCCAGAATAGGTCATGGATAAAACTGAGATAATCCCATTCCCAATGGGAATGTGCTCAATGTCTCACACTCAGAGGCAGGATGTGCGGTGGTGAGGCCAGTCAAGGCAATCATTCCAGCCACACAGCAGAAAGGCTTCAGAAGCAGATCCTGGACCGTAGAAATTTTAGCCCAATCACAGTTTTATCATGAATATGCTGAAAGTTTCTCCATGAGGGGTTTAGCTGTTCTGCAGTGAGGCTGAGGATATACCTCCACAACTTCAGCTCTGTCTAAATATGCCTCCCACCTCAGACAGCAATTAGAAATCTAATCAGAAACCTCAATTCCTGCACAAATCTTTGCTGCAACTTAAATGATTCCTTTTTTCTTTGAGGAGGAAGAAATAATCATAATTTATCCCCAATCTCATGTCTTCCAAACCACTTGCTGTTCTCATTACTCTTCTCTCAGTTCTTTCTAACTCTTTCTGTAAGTATGGTGCCGAGAGCTGAAGGTAGGATTCCAGCTGAGCCTTCACCAGCACCACGGTGAGCAGCATAATTACACCTGGCACTACTCCTATGACATTCTGGAATGATATTTGCCTCTTTACAAGTGTATCACGTAATTGGCACTCAGCTGAGTAGCTGAAGCCTTGAAGTATGTATGTATTTGATGTCCAAAAATAGAATTTCGCTTGATTTCCAGTTTAGCCTCCATTATGATGCTATCCTTCAGAGAGTTTGATTCCACTCCTCTTCTTCATTTTGTCATAACAAATTTTGCAACTGCATCTACTGCATCATTATGTAAGTTTTAAACAGAAAATGCTGACCACAACTCAGTATACATAGATCTGCTCTGCCCGCCCAGCTCTATACTAAGCCACTGCTCACCACTCAGATAGGTAAACAATAGTCTTTAAAATTTTTTTTAAAGCTATTGTTTTATGGTAATGAGCTCTAGAGCAGCTTACTTAGCTGGCTTATAAGAAATGGAAAAAAAACTCAGTCAAAAAATTTTTTACCTAGAAAGTACTTAAAACCTCTCAGATATATAAAAACTGCTGCTTCTACCCTGACGGTAGTTGAGTTATTCTACCACAATTACATTATTTGTCAAGATAAAAGTCTTGATTGTCTCAGCTCAAAATCTGTAAGGAATCAAAATTTGACTGACTGCTCTAGTATCCACTAGATCTTCCACATTTTTTTACTGTGAAGGTAATTGCTATGCTCATTTTTCTCCCCTCCATTGGGACATAATTCATGCCTTTTTACAGATAGCCATTAATAGTTGAGAAATCACTCCAGCGATCAAGTGTCACTCTAACCTGAACCTTGTTGTTAAAAAGTCTAAGCTCAGATTTAAACATTCCCTTCCTTGCACTTCAAAATGCACCACGTCCTCTAGAATCAATGTGATGAGTGATTTCTATCACAGCCCTATAGAGAGCGGAAAAGTATTTCAACTGTTATTTCAGGGTTAGACTTTTTTAAGTTCTTGCCTTCTAGGATCATTAAGAACTTCATTTTTTTCCCCGATATTCAAGTACTACCATAGGGCTTCTCACTTGCACCCAGCTCCCTCTTCATAAATTGTCAAATAACTGCTTAAGCAGTGTTTAAAAAAAATCATAAATTTTCTGCAATGTTTTACATTATTTATCATTAACAGGTATCTGGAAATTAGTGTAGGTATGTCTGTCCAAGAGATAAAGAGACATAACATCTTACTGATTGCTAGGGAAAGGCTGGCAGTACTAAAGAGGGAGCTGTCAAATGTAATGCTGGGAAGAAAGAATGAAAAAAAAAAAGAACTGCTCTTCTATTTCTTCCTTCCTTTCTCTCCTTACTCCTCTATTGACTTTGGTATGATTTGCTAGCAGCTCTTCTTCTCCAACCCAGTTGCCCTTTTGAACCCAGCCATCTTATTTAAAGCACCTACCACACCAAGTGTGACAAACACAAAGTAGCAGAACATTAATAGCATTTATCAAGTACTTAAAACTCCCTCTGTAAACTTCTGTAATCGATATTCTACATTCTGTGTATGTTCAAATGGAGAACCTGAAACAGTAATGCTATTCCTCATAGAAAATGGTCATACTAGCAGATCCTGCAGATGAGGTTAAAAGGCTATGATTTGGGATTTATTTGAAGTATTAATATACTCAAAGATTATTCCTCTATTCTTCATTCTTGAGGTAGGTTTTAAAAGGGAGAAGAAAAAGACTGCTTCTAAGTAAGAATACATAAATTCATATAGTTTTAATAGATTTTATCATAATAACATATACTTAGAAGTTCTTTAGCAATTAAGTATAGAACAGTCAAGAATACAAGCACTGCAGTTTCTTCAGAAGACCTCACTGTGCCTCAATTTGTGCCTTACTCTCTCCTGACTCTGATACGCTTAAAAAGCAGCAATTACTGTGCTACAGAAGACTTGCTTTTGAAAGCTTTATTCTAGTAATGTGAAGTCTGATTTAGAATTCCAGAACCAGAAACCAATCCCAAAATGAACAAAAAAAAGTAGGTAGTACATTAATTTTTTGCACCAGTACATAGTAAGTGAGTTCAAAGTGTTATGAGAAGTCTTAAGTCCTGTGCAATGAAATGCAGGGCTATATGGGGTTATACTATATCAGTGTATATACCTGCACTACCTCTAAATCATCTCACACAGGCCTGCGCTGGCAGTATAGCTATGTCAGCACGATGCCTTGCCGATGCTTTTTATCCCAACTCAAACCATCTTACCCAAATGCAGTTAATGAGGCGATAGTGCTTCTGGGACCAAGCTGGCTCAAAAACTACATTGTGGCATGTAGACGTACACAGGGCAGTGGCAAAAGTGCAGGTTGAATGGATAAACTGTGCCATTTTTCAATAAAGTGACTTAATGATGCAGCTCTTCAAATGTGTTCCCATGGCAATGTAGAAATAGCAATGGAAATACAGGCAGTTTCCTCTTATACTTGCAGTACAAGGAGGAGAACAAAAACCTTTTCTCCATTTGAATGAACAAAAGCAGAAGCATTTTCCAGAGCAAACATGTAAAGCCAAAATCTTTCCCATGTCCTGACCACAGTAAAATTCATGAATAAACAGAAAAGACTTGCCAACAAGGTCAAAAAGCTTGGGTTTTGCTTTGTCAGACCAACAGGGGTTAGGACTGATTCACAGAGAACATCCTGCTCCCATTCCTCCTGGGCTAAAAATCAAAGCACTGTTGGAAGAAGAGTCCCAGATGTTCTTTCAAGAGGGTGAACAAAGGGAGAGACAGCCTGTAAGGTAGTCTCAGCTTCGCTGACTAGTCATCATTTTCCGCTGTGTTTGGAAACAGACAACTAGTGCAGTAGAGGAAGCAAAGATGCACCACACAAAAAGTGAGCACCCAGAGTATCTTCAATCCTGAGGCCAAATGCAACACAGGCAGCTATCACATGGTCTACATCACAAAACCAGCAAATTCCGAGACAAACAAAATTCACACAAATTATTCTAGTTGCCTTTGCCGTCTTAGGAGTCTGTAGCCTCCCATCACGTCCAAACAGAAAGCACATCTTAGGCTGCTAACTTCATTAACTGAGGGGATTTCCTCTGGAAAAAAAAATATCGCTTTCACCTCATTTTCCTACTGTCTTGTGTCATCTCAGTCTAGTCTGATTTAGTCTTTGGAAAAACTTGCTTTATAGGCAGGCCCCTAAATCAGATGCTGAGAAAACAGCAAGAAACCAGCAAGATTGCATCATTGCCCTGTGACTGAAGTGAACGCTATGGATCAGCACACCCAGCTCTCCAGATACATATCTCATCATCTCTTGTAGCAGCCTCTTATTAATATTTGCATTCCAGTTGTATGTAAAGCCACCAGTCAGTAGCAAGATCTCCGTTCTGCCAGACATGTATCTCCATTTGCAACTGCCCGGTACACACACAGTGCACCCACTTACGCAGTCCAACAGCCTGTCTTGCATACTGAAGAACTGAACTAACTTTCTAAGCTCCAACACCTGAAACACTAATGCAAAGATTACCTTGCTAAAGTACTTGTAGCAGTAGTGGTAAGTTCATAGGAAGATGCCTTAACTGCTTCAAATGAAACTGCAGATTCTGAATTTAATCAGAAACTTGACCGAAGAACACAGGCATTTTAGAGCATTTTTATTAAGGAAATATAGAGATTCCAAAGGAAACAGATGAAATCTCAGAATAAATATCTTGACTTTTAATGCTATGTAAAACATTGTTATCATGCCACATGCCATCCATCACCTACTGGCTATCTTCAGAGGCCTAGGTCAAGTTCCCCTGTTTCTTTTCAGAGTCCAGGTAACCATTTTCCTTTTTTTCCCTAAATGAGTTTGTTGTTGAGAGTTTAATTCAGGCCTTGCTGGAGCCTTCATTTCAGATCTACAGCTGGCAGTAAGTATGGATCAAGGTATAGCCTAAGTTTAGAAAAAGAAAGTGAGAGCAGAAATTTTTGAAAGCACTCCTGCAGTACAAGTGCCATTCTGATTACATTGTCTGTCCACCTTATCAAAAAGTCCTTTGTCTGCTTTCCTTATTTTATTCTCCTGAGCATTAGTCACGAAGCAACAAGATGCAATAATATACATCCTTTCAATGAACACACAGTAGTGTCACTGTGCCTTGAAATCCAGGACACTGCCAGGGCAGCTGCATCCCACCTCATACTGCATGACACAAAGCTGAGCGCTAAAAAATGAAGCGCTCCAACAGAGGAGATGCAGCTCTCCCACTACCCTGCCTTTTAACTAAATAATAAACAGGATTAAATGGAACTTAATTTAATTCCATGGGAAACTCACACCCACTCCATGGGAGAGCATCTCTTGCTAGCAGTCAGCACTGTATGGACGTCTCTTTCTATTAATAGATGTTGATCCCTCGCAGATACCGTGTTTGTGTGTCTGTCTCCTTGCCACTCTCGACATGTGGCTTTTCTAATCTCTTGCCTATAAATCCTCAAAAATCACCACTGAGGTATTCTGAAAGAATTAGTACTGCATGTCTTTGCACATGTAAGCTGCAGCATATTCCAACATTCACAATATGATCTCTAATTTAACCCGACTAATGTGGCTGGGTATTTTTTGTTAATATTAATACAACAATTATTTTCCTTATAAAAGACACAGTGGCAGCTTCTCGTTGCTGACCATACTGTGACAGACCATACTCCTCAGTCACAAGGAGTAGCCTTTATACCCACCATGAACTCTGAGTGACAAGCATTTGGGCTGTTCGCTTCTGCAGCGGTTTTTAACTGCGCAAGATGAATGGAGTTTGGAGACACATTGTATTTAGTTTCTCACAGAAAGCACTGACACCTTATGCCACTTCATCCCTGGTGTAACGTTAGCCGAGTCAGTGGAACATAGCTGGCCCAGTCAGTGGAACTTAGCTGGCCCAGATACAATTTATATATAAGCCGTACAGACTACTGTAGTAATTGCAGAACAAGAATATCACAGTGACCTTGACATGCCTTCTGTTCTCCATTGTTTTTAGCAGTTTTAATGAATATGTCTTTCCTGAGCGAAAGATCACGATGTGGTCCCTAAGATTACCCACACAGATGATGGTTTCTAAATTAATTTTAAAAGTGCAGCAAACAGATTTTAGAGTTATTATGAACAACTCGGAGATGGTAACTGCCGAAAGCCTGATTATGCTCCCAGCCATCATTTCTCAGACATGGGGAAATCTGTTTAAAGCAAATCTCCAATTAGGATGCTTCTGTTCTTTTAAATTAATGTTTCATTTCAATTTTGTTTCCTAGTTCCTCCTGATATTTTCTGAAGAATACATATGCTGAAATCATTCCTTTGATGAGGTTCAGAGAAGAAGCAGACAAGAAGCTTAGTGTGCTTTGATGTGGAAAAGGAAAATGGGCCCTCTTTGTTTCTATGGAACCAGCCTGCAAATCAAGGAATGATCATGATCGCTGTAGTTACTCAGGCCCAAATTTTTTTTCAGCCAGTGAAGAAGGCTGGAAGAAGCAGCTTCTTCAAAGAGTTATGAGCCTTCCACAACTACCCAGGCTTCCATCCTCCTTTTTCTTCAAAGTATCGTGCATGAAGCAGGGAACTGGGAAATCAAACAATGTTTGGATGGCGAAATCTGAAGGACAAAGCCATGCCAACTAGCCCTCAGAGAGCTACAAACCTCTAGCATATCACTCCATACGTGTGCAACCTGTGTATCTCTTAAACAGTAAGTAGCAGGACTGAATCACAGTGAGCGATTTGTTGTATTTGTTACTCTCACTTGCCCATACTCCCCGAAGACAGGAGGAAATGACTGAGGACAGCAGGAACACTTGTGCCTGACATATCCCAACTCTGCAATCAGAGGGAGGAGACTGACTGCAGGTGAAATACAGTTACATAAGGCTGTAAATGTACTTTGGGGTGTGTACCGCCACAATCTGCCCCTATAAACACATGTCCCTTGATTTCACCTTTTAGAAAAATTAGAGACAAGGCTCTAAATTGCCCCAGCAAAGTCAAGAACATAAGTGTTTTTGATGTCAATGTAAGAAGGGTCAAGTCTACTCTCTATTGAGAGGGAAGACACCCTGTTACTGCAAACTGGCAATATGAATATTTCAAATGACATTAACATGCTCAAAATTGTGAAATAACTTTCTCTATCTTGCCGAATTCTATAGGTGTCAAAGGCAGTAGCTGCTATAAGACTTGGTACTTTTTGACCTCGCTACATCTAGCAACATTAACAATAACATCATATTGCTTTATCTAGTTTTCATATACAGCACGATGCTTCAAAGTGAAAGCTACATTAAAAATGGATTAGATTAGATGTGCTAAGTGCCTGCTGCCAAGTGCAGAATGCCTTTAACTCCCATGGTCTTCTGTGAGAAAGGATAGTACCAAGCATTTTGTAAGAGCAGGTCAGTAATGACCAATATGTCTCCTCTTGCTGTTTCAGCACTTTCCCATATGCATTCTGTATCAGTAAAAGGGGGAGCTTCTCCATAGTTAGTATGAACTAGATCATATATAACACACAGAATGTTTATTCCTCATGCCTCGCTCAGTAAAAACTCCACTGTTAATTTTAGAATTAGAAACAGTCAGTTCTGCTACATTTTACGTTTCCTGTGCACTGATTGCACCCAGCAGAGAGAAGGCTGATACTTCACTTTACGCTACTAGGGAGTTCTTGATACTTTTTTGAGCAAGTTGTTTTTCCCAGGTCAGTTCCATGTACAAAATAGTCTGAGAATTAATAATGTTAATAAAAATGCACATTAATCAACCAATTCATATTTAAAAGACACTCACAGTCAGCAAAAGGTGTTATAATGAATGATATATTGTCACCCTGATTCCAAAAGCCACCTGCAGCTCATCATGAAGCTATAACTTTTCAGAGAGAAACTAACAAACTTCAGATGCAAAAATACAGAAAGAATGAAAGGAGAAAAAAACCACCATGTCCTCCATCATGAGTCAGCTCCCCTGCGAAAAGAGAAACCTGGAACAGTTACATTTGGGGAGCTGTCATGTTTCTACTTCTTTATTCTTTTCCATCTCTTTGATCTAAAAAATCTCAGCCACTGAGAGCTAAACCAATCCAGGAGATTTGGGTACTTACCACATTCTCTACTGCAAGCACCTTTTAACAATTCACTTTAACTTCCATCTGGAAAACATAGACACTATTATGGAACAGACATTAGCAGGGGACACTGCCTCTCTTAAACTCCCACTGACCTCCGGATTAAGAAACTGAGATTCTGTTCCTGGCTGTGAAAATTACTTCAGTGCTGGGTTCCTCACTCCTAACAGAAGTGCATGGCATTTTTTTACACAGCACTTCATTGCTCAGAACAGTCCAAATTAGTAACACTGCACTTCGAACAGCCAAACTTTTTTGTGTGAAGATAATTCCTTTTCTGAGAGGAAATGCCACTACCTCTAGCCAGAGATGGTTATGCCATCATTGTAAGGCCTTCTGCATTGTAAGTCTTCTGCAGCAGGAAGGATATGGAGATCTGCATCAAAAAAGAGCTTTTGCCTCTAAGAGAGGGCTAAAATCTGAGCTTTTTGCCTTGCGTTAAATATTTTCTGGTAAAACACACTCCTAGCCAAAGTAGCAATGGAGGTTAGTAGCTGTTGTTGGCAGCCACACAGCAAACTCAGCTATGCAGCCATACCCTGTCCTTCCTTGCAACCCATGAAGGAGCACCTTAAATCCCAGAGATGTCCACAAATAACATGCCTGCAACAATCATTTATGGGCTGGCAGATGCATAAGACTGAGCCACGCAAAGGAAAGGCGTTAGCAGGAGTAAGCCTAAGTGTACGTGCCATAGAAACATAAAGCCTGTATTTTACCTACCTGGAAATAGTATATTCTGCCAATATACTATACGATAAACTTCTGAGAATGACAAATGAGTTCTCGTACACATTTTAGCCTCCCGTTTTGCTGCCTCCTACATGCACACAGAGACCCCTAGCTGCAATTGTGTTTAGGACAAGCACTTGTCTGAGAATACCTTTTAATGTAATCTTAATTGAAGAGTCCGGTTTCATTTTTAGCAGCCACTACATGAAGCTGCAAGACTGCATAATACCATTGTCCTATACAGAATACCGGGAACGTTCTCCCAGATTTCCACTGGCACAAGTTTGTTAATCATCTCTGCAGTTTTCTACAGAAACTTCTTGGCGGAAGGTAGCTAAAATATACATTATTCCCTACAGAAGTAATCAGAACAGTCTGTCTCTGAGCAGTATGATAAGTACCACAAAACTCTGTATCATCCGGCATTATCTGATTCTTATGAGAGACACACTGGGATGTCCTTTAAAAGGGAAACCTTTTACGCATAGACAAAGTGCTGACTCTCCATTGCTTTTAAGCCCCAAGGCTGGGATGCACATAGCTCTGGACACACAACAGGAGCAGATCTGAGACTGCCTGCACAGGCAGACCGCACAACAGCTGTAGGCACGCCCGCCCTCAGAGCCCATCTCCAGCGTGCTGAGCTGCCAGTCAGGCCTAACTGTGCTGGAGTCTGAGCGCACATGCCACACGCCTGCTGCACTGCCAGACGTGCCCCGGCACACAGGTCCCTACGTGCTCTGACCACCCTCCTCCTGAGGGCTGCCCTGAGGCCCGACACAACAATTCAGTTACTGGGCAGGCGACTGGAGGCTGTGTGGCTGCAGGAGTGGGTACTGATGCTCTCAGCTGTGCTCTTGGAACAGTATTTGTCGTTGTTTCTCTCCTCCTCCCTGGACACAAACAGGTACTGTTACTGATTCAGCAAGGAAACAAAGACCAGACTGGCTCTTACTCTTTCATTTGTAAACTGGTTTGTGTGAACCCCAAGAAACGCATAATCCCACAGAAGTGATATATGCTTCCTTATTTCTCTGGCTAAAACAAAAAAAGATTTAAAATTACTTACAGCTTCATGGGACCTGTAAGTTCAGCAGAAGAACTGCTTATATCAGCTGACTCACTTAACACAGTAATGAGCTTTTGGCCAGGTGATAGGTTATGCTGAACCCTCCTGGATCAATGTGAAGGGGGAAAAGCTCAGCTTGCTTGAGTACTCCATCCTCTAAACGTACAGAGGAAGATGCCAAGATAGCCCACATATGCTATATGAAGTAAGTCAAACTAATTCTACAACATTCTATTGCCTTTTCGTATCCGTCTTACTTTCCCTCACTTATGCTCAAGATATTAGGATTTTAATAAACAAATCTGAGGGGGAGAAAAGAGGCTGAGACCTTATTACATCTTGTTTCCAAATCTTCTGCAGCTTCAGTTAAATTCAATCAATTCTCACTGGTAAAATATCTTTTGGAGAAGATCAATAGAATGATCAGCTGAAGTACTAACTCTGTTTCAACGCAAATACTGATGAGCGAAACAAGCAAAAAATACTGAAAAAAGCCATACAAAAGGTAAATGATGCTGTGCTTGAATGTGCTACTGAAGTGAGAGAGAGATGGAAGCTAGACAAGGGAGTGGAAGACAACGGTCCTCTTCCTCACATAAAGGTGATCATATTTTTTTTTCCCTAATTTAAGGCAAAATCTCAGTATCATGGTAATTTCTGACATGTAACCCACTGAAAACAAACTGCAGGGAGGGCAGGAGCACCTGGACAAGGGCAGCACATCAGCTGCTCTACACTTATCCCCGATGCCTGTTTTCACCTGCAGTAATTGCCGAGGAGTTCTCTGAGCAACCTTTCGTTCAGAGGCACACAGATGCGTACTACACTGCAATGTACTGACCCATATATTTGTATAACTGGGCAAGCAGGAAAAGAAGAGCAGTGCACTGTAAGGCCCAAGAGCTGTGCTGGTCTCTTCCCTATCGCTCTAGGTGAAGGAAATATCCACCTCTCAAAAGTCAGCTCAGAGCTAATCCTAAAGGAACTAGTGCTGGGACCCGGAGAGCTGCAGCTGGTTTGTGCTCAGGCTGATGAGCACAGCTGAGAGCATAAGCACCTGCTCCTGCAGCCCCACGGCCTCCAGCCGCCTGCCTGGTAACTCCATGCAGAAACCAGCTGGGCTACCTAGATGTGCCAACCCACTCCAACTTGTCGGTGTTTTATAGGCATATCTGATAAAATCTTGCCACATATAGCATCACCTAAATATTTAGAAACACGTTACAATGCAATATCAGGGAGCGTTGGTTCGGACGTTCACAGCTGGGAAATGCTCTCTTGAAAATAAACAAGCAAACACCACAGCGAAGACTGACTCATGTGGTTCCTCCGCCTCCCAAAGTCATTTTTCTCATCCAGGCTTTGTCATTAATACTTCAAGCTGAAAAACAACCCCATGCACATAGGAACAACCTGACCCAATGATCTCTAGTAAAGGTTTCTCACTATGTCAGTAAGCAAGCAACTAACTCCTCCCTCTGCTCATTGAAAAGAAGTGAATTTACTATATGCAAACACATTCAAAGAGGAAATGTCCCACTTGTGAGGAAGGTAAGATGCATTTTCATTTCAAAGGAGATAGATAAATTTTACTTCCTAGATTCTAGAGTGTCATGAAGGCGACTACTAGCTCTGCCAGTCATTAACAAGAAGTCGCTCATTTGACACAACTGCCTATAAAAGAGGCAGATCATGACAGTGCTTGTGTCGCTGAAAAGAAGGCGTTTTGAAATCTGCAAATGAAAAGTACTATGGCGCAAAAGTAGATATGCAGGACAGCGGTTATTCATCATCATTGCCTTTTAATAAGACAGCTTTCCGGACACCACGAGCAATTTCTGAACATATTTTCAAAAGTTTCGATTAATATCAACAGGGTGGCATTATTTCTTTACCTATTAAAGAAAAAATACATCTATAAAACCATCTGTAAATGTGTGATCGAGGTGTATGTTAGAATACCTCTTAAAACAAAACATTTCTTAGTCTCAGTACAGTGTCCAGAAATACTTCCATCAGACTGGAGAAAATGAATGGGCACATTTAGGCTAATACATAACTATCTATGCAACTTTTGTAAAGCATAGATTGATACATAAGGATTAAAGGGGCTGTGAGACAGCACGTCTTCACCCATGATTAACAGAGGGAGCTTTAGAACTCTGATAAATTCTTCAATGCAGAAGTTAAGTATAAAAATCACATGTAAACAGAATGACACAATGTCTTGGGAAGCAGCTGACAGTTGCTATAAATTCATGTAATGCATATGAGTCTTGACCTTCCCTTTACAACCAACCAAGTTATCAGCAATAGGCCAAGCATTTGCCATTCTACTTTTTCCTGCTTTAGGCTACAAAGCTTAATGTTATCTCAATATACATTATGAATTCATGTGCTTCATTAGGAATAACCAGGCAGGGAAACATGAGGTAGGCACTTTAAAGACTTTACAGAATTTCTTACACTGAGGAAGAATGCTGGGGGATTTCAGAGAGCTCATTTACAGTGACTGTACGCGAACTATGAAGCAAAAGTCACTCCAGAAATGCGACGTATTAACACCTGATCTGCAGAATATCAAACTGCAGCTGAAGAAAGATGGGGCGTTTTAGAAATAAAGATTACAATTATTTACGTCATCGCAATTACTCGGCGTCGCACTGACTGAGCGTTCCTTTTTAACTTCTCATCTACAGAACCGTC
>NW_009710665.1:0-3726 GCF_000703405.1 Apaloderma vittatum | reverse complement strand
TGGCATCCCTACCCTCCAGCATGTTGGCCACCCCACACAGCTTGGTGTCATCAGCAGTCTTGCTGAGGGTGCTCTCAATGCCACTGTCCATGTCGCTGGTGAAGATGTTAAACAAGACTGGTTCCAGTACTGATCCTTGAGGGACTCCACTTGTCACTGGCTTCCACTTGGACATGGACCCATTGACAGCCACTCTTTGGGTGTGGCCATCAAACCAGTTCTTTATCCACCCAATTGTCCATCCATCGAACCCATATTTTATCAGCCTGGAGACCAGGATGTCATGTGGGAGAGTGTCAAAGACTTTGCTCAGGTCCAAGTAAATGACATCAGTTGCTCTTCCATTGTCTGTTGATGTTGTGATCTTCTCATAGAAGGCCACCAGGTTTGTCAGGCATGATTTGGTGAAGGGCAATCACCTCTTCATTATTCTTCTGCCTCAGCAGTGCCTCCAGGAGGATCTGCTCCATAATCGTACCAGGCATGGAGGTGAGACTGACTGGCCTATAGTTCCCCAGTTCATACGTCTTTCCCTTTTTGAAAATGGGGATTATGTTTCCCCTTTTCCAGTCAGTGAGGACTTCACTGGACTTCCATGACTTCTGGAATATAATGGAAAGAGGTTTAGCAACCTCATCTGCCAGTTCCCTCAGTACCCATGGGTATATCCCATCGACTCACATGGGCTTGGACACTTTCAGGTTCATCAGATGGTCACGAACCTGATCTTCGCTTTCAGTGGGCAGTTCTTTCATCCAACCCCTGCAATTGTCTTCTGTGACTTTCAGGAGTGTGTCTGGAGCTGTTGCTAGTGAAGACGGAGGAAAAGAAGTCATTGAGAACCTCAGCCTTCTCCAAATCACTTCTCACCAGTTCACCTGTTTCCTTTCTGAGGGGACCCAGACCATCCCTAGTCTTTTTTTTACCATTAATATACCTAAAGAAACTTTTGCTGTTTCGCTTGATCTCCCTGGTTAGATTTAATTCTAACTGAGCTTTAGCTTTTCTAACCAAGTCTCTTGCTCCTTTGCGAAGACATTGTCTGGAATCAATAATCCTATAATCCAATTTCACCTTATCATAGGGAAAATTGTAATTATTTTCAGTCAGTTTTTCAGTCATGCTATTAAATATTCCTTTGGAATATTTTATTTCTGTTTAAAAAGTATGACATTTTCCCAATATATTAGTGTTATGTTTAAAAATATATATATTAAGTATATGTTCAAGCTTTTGCAAAGGTTTGAATTTTGGTACTTCGTGCAGCTCAGTTGAATTTAGAAAATTTTTTTTCTCTATTGTTCTATATTCCATTTATAGAACAGAAAATATTAGTTGCAAACTCTACAGTATACTGTAATAAGTTATAATTTTGAAAAGTACTTAAAAATGAGACAGCATTATTGTGCATAAAAAGTGGAACAGTCCTTATCACTTCTATTGTAACTTAAAAATTATAATAGTTGCTTGACTCCTTAATGAAAGAAACTTCAGAACATGGACCTCTTGAATAATTAGTCATGGATTATTATTAATTATAAAATAAGTTTTACTTAGCCTTACAGCTTAAATTTATTATGTATTTTACATTTAATTGCAAATGAAATGCCTATGAAACACCTATACAATTTCTAATTAATCAGAAATTTTTAGAAATTTCAGTGAAGCTGTAAGTTTGCCGGTGTTGAGGTGAGCTAAACTAAATTATATGCATTATAGTCTGCTGTCCACCAAAAAGAAAGGTTACATACAACTTTTCATTAAGAATCTAAAATTTTTAGCATAAATTTAAATCCTGTAGCTGATCTGTGTAATGGGGAGGACTGGTATTGAAAACATCGGAGTTACTAATTGATACCAGAATAAGAAAAATATGCTCTTTCATTTTCCAGGTCTTAGGAACAGATGAAGATAATATGGGGGATGGTTGCTCTCAGAAACTGGCTTCTGCCAAGTTCCTTCGACTTTTGCTCCTAATACTGATTCCGTGCATCTGTGCCCTTATCCTTTTGCTGGTGATCCTACTTACTTTTGTAGGTGAGTGCTAATGCAGTAAATTGACCCGTTTTTAATTAAAGAGACTAGAACTGAGATTACATTCTTAACTGCTAATGTAATTGTGGACATTAAAGATATATCTTAGCACATCTACTTAACGAAATAATATACCTAGTGACTCAATAATGTTTGTTGCGGAGAAATAAATATGCTATTTAGATTTATGTATTTAAAATGTATTTAAGGTACTGAAGAGGAAAACTTTTCTGAATTTCTCAAATACCTTGAGTGTGCAGTATGTAGATGGTTGTCAGCAGTAATTTTACAAGTACAAAAAGATATTTATATTAGGACTTCAGGTCAGGGGAATGCAATATTTATCCCGTGTATTTCACACACTAATGTGCAAATCTGATCTCTATTTTCAGGTGGAAGTTAATTTATCTTTCTGAACAGCCTACAAATCAATACTGTTTAACCAAGAAAAAAAGAAAGTTAATTTCTTCTAAACATGAAATATGTATCAATGCAGAACCCCAAGTATGTTTTGTGGAAACTTATTCCATGTATATTAGATTTCCTAATGGATCAGTCTGTTAACTAACTCTGTGTTTGTTACAGAACTAAAAGGTAATAATTTATTACCAAAAATTTTATAAAGTGGCTTTTGTTTATGACCTTAAGAGAAGCTGACATGTTTCATCATTAAATTGCATGAACTAGGAGAAAACAGTCATGATAGGTTAAAGCATTACTTTCTCAGGAAAAAAAAAATCATCTGCTTTCAGTGCTGAGGGTTTCTACAATTTTACTTCTTTTTAAAAAAAATTATAATATTTTCTAGTTGACCTTCCTTAAGTACTTCAGAAGCACATCTCTAACAAGCAGGGTAACGCGTGAGGTATATAGATACAAATCCATTTTTCTATTTAAGCCCCAACATCAATACGCATCATACAATTAAACAGCAAGCATAGGAAGAAGCTAAAAACATCTCAATAACACCTTCAGCACTGTCAAAATCAAGACAACTTAAATCCGTTTTCTCAATTCAGTCTATAAAGGATTTGCAACAAGCCATCATTGTAGATCTGTTCTTTTCATTTAGCTGAAGTTAGGAAAGTAAAAACCCTCACAAAGCTAGTGAATAGTATGATTGACAAGTCAGTCTTTGGATGCATCTTTAAACTAAAAACAATCTGAGGTGGATTAAGAGCAAGTAAGTCTGGCAATTAGGAAATATGATGCCATTCAATTTACTTTCCTTATGTTTAGCATTCCATTTGTATCCTTCATATCCTCTGCCCTAGATTTGCATTCTTTGGTGAGAAAGTAGATAAAAAAGCAGGTGTATTCATGTCAGCTCTACTCAGTTTCCTCTGAGGCATGTTTGAACATAAGACTCATTAAAATGTATGAAGTCCTCTGGGGAAATGGGACCTGTTCTGATCCCACTTACGCAGTAAAAATCAGGACTATCTCCTCTTAAGTCAATGCACTTACTGCAGGGTGAAGCATAAGGCTTCGTGTTATTACCCAAGTCTGAAACTGGTAAAGCTCCCTTCAGCATATTTTGTATTAACATGATTATAATTTAGTATTCTTCTCTCAGTTATCAGCCTTCATTTTATGTGCATTAATAGCCTAGAAACAAATATATCTAATGACTGGAATTAAATTAACAAATTTTGTGTGCATCTTCAGAGTGTGTGTAATATAATATAATAT
>NW_009710664.1:0-2639 GCF_000703405.1 Apaloderma vittatum | reverse complement strand
TCAGGCACGACTTACACCTAGTGAAGCCATGATGGCTGTCACCAAACACTTGTTTTTTATGTCCCTTAGTACAGCTACCAGGAGAATCTGTTCCAGGATTTTACCTGGCACAGAGGTAAGGCTGACTGGCCTATAGTTCCCCAGGCTGTCCTTGGTCCCTTTTTAAAGATGGGGGTTATGTTTGCCCTTTTCCAGTCTGTGGGAATCTCACCAGACTGCTAGGACCTCTCAAATACGATGGCCAGTGGCCCAGCAACTTCAGCCGCCAGTTCCTTCAGGACCCGTGGATGTATCTCATCAGGTCCCATGGACTTGTGCTCCTTCAGGTTCTCCGGGTGCTCCCGGACCTGTTCTGCTCCTACCCTGGGTGGTTCTTCACTCTCCCAGACCCAGCCAACACCCGCTGTGATTTGAGCGGTGTGGTTCAAGTGGTTGCCAGTGAAGACTGAGGCAAAAAAGTTGTTGAGTATTTCAGCCTTCTCCACGTCCTCTGTAACCAGGTCACCTGCATCCTTCTGGAGAGGCCCTACATTCTCTCTCATTTCTCTTTTTTCTCTTACATACCTGTAAAATCCTTTTCTGTTATTTCTAATATTACTGGCCAGATGTGACTCTGTCAGGGCCTTAGCTTTCCTGACCTGGTCTCTGATTACATGAGCAACTTCCCTGTAATCATCCCAGGTTACCAGTCCCTGCTTCCATGCTTTGTGTGTTCCCCACGCTTTGTCTTAACAGGCCCTGGACAGTTTGGCCATGTTTTTTTCTATGTGCTTGCTCATTAGCTATCTCAGCATAACGAGGTATTGCCAGGCCTGTCATGTCCTCAGACAAACGGAGATGGAAAAGTGCCTCAAACAAAGGGCGCAAGACCTTTCTGTCTCAGGGTGTACAGTTATCTCTGAAATCACCATGATATACTGGGGGTTGACATCCAAGGCATGGGAGAATTCCATTTTCACACTAGTTAGTTTCTTGCATTTTTCCTTTTTTTCCCTTGAGCTTGACCCGGCTGCCATCACCACCAAGATTTAGCGCTGAGCTTTGTTTTTTCAGCTCATCTTCCTGGGTGGCAGCAGGCAAAACAACAACCTGAACATGCAGACTCCTGTCTTCTTCTGCTCTCATTTTGACAGCCAAATAGCAGACAGTAGTTATCTGCATCTGAGAAATTAGAGGATGTCGCTATATTATCCATCCTCTGAGCTGGTAATACACAGAAACACAACCTGACTTAGGTTTCTCTGCAAGCTTTGAGTTCCCATCATCAAAGAAGCAATCCAGGACTGATGTACAAATGATTTAGATTAGAATATCATTAAGGTTGGTCCGGTATGCAACTTCTAGATAAGTATGGCATGTAAAGAGATTGGCAATTTATTCTATTTTTGTGCTTTCTTTCACTTCAACTCAAACCTAAAATGCTTTATGCAGCATTTCACCTCACAGAATAGCCAGACATTCCCAGCCTCCTGTGACCCATTTGTTCTTTCCTCACTATACTAACAATGCCCAATAAATGCTGGGTATTTCACTTCCAGCCTATGCCAGCAGAAATAGTGATACTGGTACTAAGCGGGGACTTCGAGGTAAAAGATTCATGAAAGCAAATCTTAATAGAATTTATCAATGGTCTTTTCAAAATAAATTGCATTTTACATCCAGGAACTGGAAAATACTTTGAAATGACTCCTGAAATGACAATGCTTTTGATGGTAAAGTGCATTGATGGGGGAAAGTATAGTTATTTTGGACAGTCAAGGCTTAGCAGTCCTGCCCAAAGTATCAGAGCAACATGGTCGTCTCTAACATTGTGTCCAAGTGTCTTACCAGCTCTTTAGACTGGAAGACAGAACAAAGTCAGTTTTCAAAAATCATGGCAGAAATGTGGGTAAGATTTCCTTTCCTTTCTAAGCTCGAAGTTTATGAGAAGAGACTACTTTAATTTCTATCTGAATCTTCAGAAACAGGGTTATTCTGAGTGTACACCTAGAACATGTCTCTCTGATAAACAGGAGATTGCTGCCTCCACAAAACAGGGATGCATGGGGAGAGCAGGAGGATGGGAGGACTGTTTTGTAGCTGCTCCTCACGGACCTCCAAGGGTGCATCCAGGCTGAGGAGAGTATTAATTCTAAAGAAAAGTAATAGAAAAGTAAATACAAAAGTGAACATAAACTTACTTCTGAATCTTAATATCTTTATCCCTGGAGATTTTGATTCCATTATAAATATTAGCAAACATCAAGGGCATTTTATTTTAAGGGCAAGTCTAACTGGAAAATTAGAAGTGGAAGTTAGCTGAATAAATTAAAATTGATATGAAGTCTGCAGTGGAGGTATTGGATCCTTTAGGATTCTTCTCAGACGTGAGTCGAACTTCAGTGTTCAAGGGACCTCTTGTATCTTCCAAACACCAATCCCCTCTTCTTTCTTGTCCTCCTAAGTCCACCCAGACCTTCTCATGCACATTTTGCCTTTGATGTTCTTGAAGATCTTTCTCTTCTCTTCCCACTATGCTCTTCTGGAGGCAGCAAATGCTCTCTGCCACATATCTAGACCATCAAGAAAAGCAAGGAGGTTTATTATCAGAGAATCACAGAATCACAACGTCACAGAATCACAAAGTCACAGAATCACAG
>NW_009710663.1:19158-28214 GCF_000703405.1 Apaloderma vittatum | reverse complement strand
TTTAATATTTAATATAGAGAGGGGCCAATGACAGAATTGGCCGTCGAGCTTATAGACCTTTGAGCTTAAAAGGTCCCCAACTAAACCATCCACTGCAGGTGACTGTGCAGCAGGGTTACACTGCTCTCTGGCCTCTTTGCACATCCAGGAGGGTTAACGAGCCCAGGATACTGGAGGTAAATGGGTTGGCTTTGCACTGCAGAGCCTCGTGGTTGTATCACTTGATGTTCCCAGCTGAAAGAAGGCGGGAGAATGGAGGGGAACAAGGTGGATGTGTGTGGTCTCATTAGCCTTTCTAAAATACCTGGCTCATGCCCCAGCTCTTGAGGGCTTGGGCTGTCCGAAAGGAGACAGTTCAGTGGGGTGGACTGTCACAGGCCCAGACTCGAACACGTGTCCTGCCCCTGTTTTATGTCACAGCACAAACATACAAGCCAACCCGTTCTGTGACGGCTCGGTGATAAACTGAGACAAACATAAGCAAATTGTCTCAGCACAATCAGGCTGGATCCTGTGTGTAATAACTGCAGACGGTATAGCTGCCTGGAGTGGAGGCAAATGTGGGACTGCTCAGAAATATCCTTCTTGCTAAGAAACATCTTTTGGAGCTTCCAAGTTCTTGACTCTCTGCTGGGATTGTTGGATTACTTATATGCATCAGGTGCATAACATGAATTATTGCATGGGTTGATTTGTAGTTTCATACAATCCAATTTTGTTTGAGTTGCCACTTCTTGAAAATAATGCAGTGGAACCTATACTTGCCTTGCTTTAATTGCCTCAAGCGAAGGAGGTTATTACAAGGGATTTTTTATAATTTTTTTAATCCCAACCTCTGCTGTAGCAAAGTATTTTGTTCCATTCCCATCACAAATGCTTGAACAGGTATCCTGGGGAGACAGGCCCTTCCTCCTCCTCTTCAGCATTATTGTAGAGGTATGTAAATGAAGAGTAGGGATTTTATTAGCCTCTTGAACAGCAATAGATAATTTAAAATCTGGAAAAAAATGACCATTCTTTTATTTTGTAAAAAGAGAACCTGAAAGATGTAAGAGAATGAACTGAACTTTTATTAAGCGTGAATGAATGTTAACAAGGAGTATTCCCAGAAGCCTATTCTCTTTCGCTGTTCAGCTGTTTTAAGTGTAAGTAATCACAATGCAAAGGCTTCTCTGTTTTGCAAAATGGGACATACCTAGTAACCTATACAATCCGGATCTCATATGAAGCCTTTTTGAGGTAATAAGGGGGGATTTCATCTGAAAACAAGCTTATGTTTATTGATGAGAACAAGGTATATTTTCTTCACGTTTGAAGAATGATTGGTATTGGAGTGATCGCTTGTGATCATGACATAGTGCTCACCAGCTGCTGCTGGTTCACGTGACATTTGCATCATATTCATGTATAGGTTAGCAACGGAGATAAACACATAATCTACTGAATGTCTTTTAATGAGAAGTGCCCCATGAATGGAAAATAAGTCTTGTTAGTATTTCAGAAGACTAGCTATTTTTTTTTAATTTTAAAAAGCTTGAATTATGTTTTCACTGTTCAAGTTTTACACCAAAGGTGAAAACCTTCCTATGTGAAGTGAGACTGCTCTCATCTCTTATGTAGCTAATACATGACCATTGACTGTGCTGTTATTATGTTGCCATTGAATTTCAGTGCAAAAAATAACAGCTGTGCACACACTTCTTCCTTTAAACATAATTTCTGCACATCGTCATAATGTGTTTTTACTTGGCAAAAGTTGTAATTTGGGTTAGCCAGGGTTGAAAAATACTGTTGAAACAATTGTTGGAATAAGGCAAAAATGGTCATTCATCCAGAACTCCAGTGAAGCTCTAAATGAGCCGTTCTTTATCTCTGGGTAAGTTCAAATCACTTTCCTCCCCTTCTCCTTGTTTAGCTTTGTGTGCTTTCATCTGAGACTAAAATAAAAAGACCTAAATTCTGAAAAGACACATGTAGCGCCTTTTCAGAATCTCGATGGAACTGGAATAGTTGGGAGTATGTTTTGGGCGTTTATCCAAGCCTAAACAAATCTGTACATAGTCCAAGGAACAAGAGCTGAATTGCTATTACAGAAATGCTTTCAGTTGAAGAAGAAAACAACCAGCAAGTGCAATAGGCAGAGTAAAACAATTCTGCCTTTCCCCACTGAATAAGAAATAAGTAGATTCAGCCTCTAGACTTTTTCCTTTCCACTTCACATGTGAAAGCAGGGTTTCAGGGCAGTGTATTTTAACTTAGAAAAAACAGTTAAAAACCTCAGATCACCTCAGACACACCATGTAACAGTGGGGCAGAGAATGGAGTTTAATTTGTTGTTCAAATTAATTCGTGAAGCTGTTTCTGCAAATCAGTTAATGGTCTGTAGGCTTGGTTCATCTTGTTGTACGCAGAGGCAACCTGATGTGTTGCTTGTTCTGAAGTCTATATATGCTGTGCAATCATGTACTCTTGGAGTGAATTAATGATTTTCTGTGTGCACATGTTTTTACTATTCACTTAGAATCCTCTGTTCTCAGTAATATTTTAGTTTTAAGCACTATGAACACAGTCAGAGCGAGGTGTTTTAAGTATTTAAATACAAATGTATAGAAAAAAGGTGGCACTTTTTACCAGTTCTCCCCTCGTCACCTAGTCTTTTCAGGGAACATTTCTTTATCCTGGTAGAAAGAGCCCAGCATCTGCTTCACTTGAACGGACAGTTTAAAATGTCTATCAGTAGAGCAAATCACGTGCTCTGTGTGCGTGAAACGCAAATCCACATGTATAGAACCTCTAAGAGATAACTTGGAGTTAAAAAATGTTTGCTGGTGTTATGGAGAGGTGCATCCACATGTGGGAATTCATGTGAGTGCTCCTTGCTAGCGTGGTGATCCTGGCCTTCAGTGTACTCTTCCTCCTGCTTTGAGGAGAGGCTCTTACCTGCGGGCTAGTACTTGAGCCAAGAGGAAAGAAGGATCCGTGTTTCTTTGGCTTTCATGCGGCGCGCTTTGCACAAGTGCGATGTACCTTTAGTCTGCAGCTTTAAATGTGCAAAGTTGATGCTGAAGATATAATCGTGGTGTTTTCACTTTGTAAGAGGGGAGAAGTTGTTTGAGATTTATCTTTCCTCTTGAAATGGTTGTTGTAGCTGGATACTCAGAATATGCAGGAAGGAAATCTCCCAGTAGTCAGTCTGCTGCTGATGGCTGAAAGAAGCTTTGAAACAGCATAAAGGTCAAAAATATTGTAGCTGTAAATGGAAGCGTTTTAAGGTGGAGAGAGATTTATGGAAGAGGACATAATGAATTGGCACTGAAACCATTCTTTTCCATTATTTCTCTAAAATGACTCTATTAGTATTATTGAAATCAAGATAGTCATGTTTGAAAGTTAGTGGGAAGGAACAGCAAATATTTAGAAACAAGGCTATAAAGTAGGTAAGTACTTCAACTACCGGCATAACTGCAGTGAATATGAATATAGAATTAAAATAGTAGTACAGTACCTTTCTGTCTGCCCCCCACATACACCTCAGACTGTTTGATTAATATGGTTATATTGTCTAAGGGGTGGTATAGACAATACTTTAGTTTATCGTAGTTGAGAAATAAAAGTTGTCTGTTTTTCCCAAAAGTGAAGCTCCTGCTACAAATTGCTTGTACAAAACTGTAGAATTGAGCTGAGGAGGAGCTCTATGGAATTGGAGAATGCTGTCATATACGACTAGCTGTAGTTCTCCAGCAGGCAGAACACAAGGATACTTTCAACATAATATTTGTGAAGTCTCAAAACACAGACTTACAGGACACAGCTATGCAGCCGTATTTCACAAAGCATACGAGCCAGATTCTTGGCTGGTTTATGCAGTTGCAGTTCCAGTAATTCCTGTGTGCTGCCACTAACATCTAGTTACATCTACTCACTTAACTCTCTGCCTTTGAGTAAATTTTCTCCAGTAAACGTGGTAGAAAAAGTAGCAAGGTCTGTAAGAATTATTATGGTTCTACTACAGGAATGTTTGAAGAAAGCCACTTTAACGGAGGTAAAAATATTCTCTGAATGCAACTTGCTCTGACCAAAGGGTGCACAGGCTGAGACAAGAACTGCTCTTTGACTCCTTAAGAGTAGCTCTGAGACTGCACATGGGAGGTGGAAGAGGCTGCTCCTGGTCTGTGAGTGAGAGCTGATGGGAATCGTCCGTGTTCCCCGCCCTGCCTTGCAGAGCTGAGCACTTCTGGTTTGGGCATTTGGGTCTGAGTAGATATAGAAGAGAGAGGAGAAGTAATTTTATGAAAAAAAAAAACAACACCAAAAAAAGAAATCCTAAAGTGTGGACAGCAACAAAGTTGAATAGGGTAAGCTCGAGGAAACTGCCAACAAGCCTGTTAAACTCTAGCTGTGATCTGAGCTTTCCTGCCTGGGCTGAACTTGCCCTTCCTGAGCACAGAAGTCCAGAACTTGACCGGTGGTCCTTAGCAAATATTTAGTGTTACACAGTGGTCAGAAAGGAAGTGTTCCCTTTTGATATTAAGTGAACTACAGACAAAAGTGCTAGATGGTTTTAAAAAACCTTGAATGTGTTACTGCTGTGGCTGTTGAAGCATAGAAATCCTCCCAACAGGTTGCTCTCTGGTAAAGGGCACTTCTCTGATACCAACCTGCCAAACCTCCAGATAATCTGTACCCAGCTAGTGCCACCTCCCCATGGATGCTGACCTTACGTTAGTGTAGCTTTCTGTACTTTATTTGGGTTGCTTAAAGTCAGCTGTTGGGTGAAACCTGTTTAGACTCCCTAGAAATTCTTCCTTTGCAAACCCAGAATAATTTGAACAGCTAAAATCTTCTGTAAATCGCTGAGTGTCTTTACATCTCTTTACTGAGAATGAGCCTTCATACCAAGATCTACCTTTAAATAATGAGTCTTTATGAAGGGTGTTGCGGTTTTGTTTTGGTTTTTTTATTATATTATGGATGAGCGACTTTTGCCTAGAGAAGAATTTGTGGAGTGCTTTTTTATGTAACTGGTGTTGCTACGTTTCCTTTGTGACCTCAATGTTTACTATCATGCAGTGTTTTGGAGAATCCTGAGTGTCAGATCCCCATTTCTAATGGACTATCAAATTAATAAGATTTATTTTTTATGTCATGTTGTCTTTTTCCTTTTGTGCTGTCATTTTTCTTTTCTTCAGAAAAAATTTCCAGCGATCTGAGAGGCTTTGGGAAGCTGCAAAGATCTTAAAGCTTTGTAGTCTTGAATGCATGTTCCACACCGGATCAAACGTGCTGCGACTGTGCCACGACGCAAAACTTCTCCATGAATTTTTGCATTTTTTAAAATGCTGAGTTGCTGTCTCAGGACACTTCACTTGTGTGGCCCATTTTTAACTTTGTTAGAAGCACTCTTACTCCAATTGGATTATGAGTGTAAATGGCAACCAGCTGAGAAATCATTGCAGCCGTTTGAGTGCTTTGAAAGGAAATCTGTCATGGCTCTTTATATCCCACATGGCACATAAATTGTAGTGTAGCCTGCTGCAAGTGGTATGTAATAATGGCCTCTGATCTAAATTGGCTTAAGAGTACAGCTAGGATTCACTCACAGCATAGAGGAGTTTGAGAGAAAACCATCTTCCCCTTGTATTCTGTAATGCTGTTGTTGCAGTGCAGTGCCTCAAGTAGGTTTTGTCATACCTGTTGGGGACACAGAAATCTGTAAATCCCAGGCACACCATGATTTCAACAGGACGAAAGAGAGACAGACATGAATAAATGTAGGTAAAATGAACTTGCAGCAAATTCTGGATCTGTTCCTCCCTGTGTTAATTTTAGTTCTTCAAATAACTTCATGTTTTCTTAATGCTGATTATGCTGTTTTCTTTATCACCATAAATCATCATTTTATGCTGATGACACTGTATTTCTCTATCACCATTAATCATCTATAATGCTTGAGAAGGAAATGTAATGAAGAATACATTTTATTAAGCGTCACCCAGTGGGTGGGCTAAAAAGATGGATTAACAGCAAACCATGTTAGAAACAGGACCAAAATAAAGTGATGAGCCAATGAGACACTGGTGATTTTTGGGTGAGACCTGCTGGAAGAGGTGAGCAGGACCCAGGGAAGGGCTGGAGAGGGTTTTGCAGAATGGGCGAGAGCTCGTGCTCTGGAAAATGAAGGCCATATCAAGGTCACTTCAGCTTGGAGAAGAGGAGGCTGAGGGGTGATCTCATAAATGTTTATAAATATGTCAAGGGGGAGTGTCAGGAGGACGGAGCCAGGCTCTGCTCAGGGATGTCCAGTGACAGGACAAGGGGCACTGGGTACAAGCTGGAGCACAGGAGGTTCCACAGAAACATCAGGAGAAACTTCTTGGCTGTGTGGGTGCTGGAGCCCTGGCCCAGGCTGCCCAGAGAGGGTGTGGAGTCTCCCGCTCTGGAGACTTTCCAACCCGCCTGGACGCGTTCCTGTGGGACCTGCCCTGGGTGACCCTGCTCTGGCAGGGGGCTGCACTGGGTGAGCTCCAGAGGTCCCTTCCAGCCCCACCATTCTGTGATTCTGTGATCTGTGTGTGTGTACCACTGTGCGCTTCCGAAAGACACAGCTTCCAATTTGGCACTGCTCTATGCTCTTTGTGAAGCCATGGCAGAAATGGGCAGTAATTGCCATTTAATTTTTCTTCCCCTGAGGTCCCCCTGCTCTCTGGAAGCACAGGATACCCTCTGATATTTCCCTTGTCTGATCAGAGAATAATCAACTCTTTCGGATCAGGGAGAGGGACTTGAGCTTAACGACGGCAAAGACTGACAAAACAAATGCCTCGAGCCATAGCTATTACTGAGAGAATTTCATACCTTAATTCAGCTAAAGCTTTGATTGGCTACTTTGTGCTATAAACTTTAAGGACGGTGTTAGTTACCTGTCATTTTCAGAGGGTGCTTCTATACCCTGTCCACTTGAAGCCTGTGTGTTTCCCAGAAGGCACAAATTTCTCTTTCATTTTTCATTTTTAATTTTTACCACATTTTGATTATGGTATATTATATGGGGTCAGTGCTCAGTCAACTGTTAAATAAATTGCAAATTCTACAAAACACAGCCAGCAGAGTCATTACTAACTGTAATGCTGAAACTTCAAGCAAAATTACATCTGGCTACAATGCTATTCAGATGCATAAATTATACAGCCTCTGATTATCTTAAAGAAAATTCAGCCATTAAACTTATTTTATGGGCACAAAACAAGGGGAACTGCCAAAAGGAATCTGTGCATCCTAAAAGTCACGAGAAGAAAAATAATTGGCAAACCTTTTCTGCCTGCAGTTTTATAGACTGTTCTTTCTCCCTCCTGATGTTCAAGCAGGCTCCACCACTGGCACAGATAAAATCACACAATGGCAGATCTGGCGGGGGGAACCCAGCCTGGGTACCTTTAGAACAGCAGGTGGGTCTAACATTTCACATCTGACCCCAAACAGCACGTATCTTTACATGCAGATCTGGAAGGGAGAATCTCCAGGGAAGAAAATTGTAATTCAACGCAGAACAAAACAAGGATGCTTGATAGCAGGCACTTCAGCGTGCGGCACAACTCCTTCTGAAAGCTTTCCAGCCGCCACGGCGCACACGAGGAGTCAGTTCTCTTCTGTACTAATAGGTCACGAAATAGGTCTGTGTTAAGAGTAGAGAGGAATGAAGCGTGGAGCCTGGAGCGACCGACTGCACGCAGCTCCGATAGCGTCTAGATTACAGACCGCAGCGGTGTCGGCAACCTCGTAAACTCAGGGGAAGGCATAGTGCTTCTTTCTCGTTCTCCCACACCCCATTGTATGGCAGTATTGCCAGTGTTAAAAATCAGAGTTTTCTCTGAAGAACAAGTGAGCATATTGCCTAAAACAGTCCTGTCACCACGTTTGCTGAGTTGCTTCAATGTATTTTAAACTGTTCGTATATCTGACAAGTAATTGCCAAAAGAGGTTATATGTCACTGACCTTTATCAAAGTCTGATTTTTTCCAAACCTTGTCTCACAGTTCGCTCCTGTAAAGACATTCAGGGAAGATAATTGCTCCCTAAACTAATTGCCTTCTCTAGCATTCTTTTCTGGAGTTCTGCAAGACAGAGTAAGGCTTACTATGATTTGTTCTTCTAATAGGTCTGAGCTCCTCAGCGAGAAAATAAGAGATACCCCAGTTCTGTTTTCATTTCCTTCCTTCCTTACTTCTTGTGACAAGAATTGTGATTCACGGGCATTGTTGTTTTCATTCTGGAGTATTTCTATGCAGATCTTATGGAGGAAATAATTTTATAATCCAATGTGGTATGAGTAATGATGGATAGTGCCTACGGGTTCACGTGGAAGTACTGCATTACTGTTACTAACATTTTGCAATGTGAATCTATTTTTCCTCCCTGATTAATCATAACTATTCACTATTTCAATCTAAATTGATATTTGAATTATGAAGAAACAAAGATTAATGTTGTTTTAACAAAGCTTTCTTTTTACTTCAACTGTACGATGAATGCTGACTGATTTAGTCAGTAACTAGCACGTTTTAATCCAAACAATGAGCTGCTTGTTGGGTGAGGTATATTGATAGCTGTTAAATATGAGCAAAATTATTAATGGTGCTGAATCACCTCAGAGTTTCATGTAAATAGTCGGTGTCAGAAGACAGAAAATTCCCATGGGGTTACAAAAGGAGTTAGTTGTGTTAGTCTGGTTTCGTGTTTGGAGAAGGCTCTTGCCCTCGTGTGTGTGGTTGTAAGTGTGCAGCGTGATGCGTCTCTGCTTAAGGTTTATGAGCAGGTTTGAATACATAGCACTTTGTGAGGACTAAATATTATTTAGAGTTAGATGCAAGCAGTTTGTTTGCAGCTATGTTTGGTTGTCTGTCAAGCTTAGTTCTTGAAAAATCTGCAAATCCTATTGTTGAGAGTAGTATCTCTCTGCTTTTATGATGCATTCCATTGGCAATGGTGAATGACTTCATGAATAATATTACTATATCATCTTAATTTGGTAGAAATATATAAATGTATATATAATATAT
>NW_009710663.1:9711-19054 GCF_000703405.1 Apaloderma vittatum | reverse complement strand
CAAGGGCTGGGAGGAAGATGAGAAAGTGAATTCCACCCCCCCCTTTTTTTTTTCCTTTCTCTATCATAGTTAGCCTCTTCTTAGTGACAATAGTATGATATTCAGAGAAACTATTTCTACTCAATACGTAAAAAATGTTGAACTAACTCCTTTTGATTGCTTGAGAATAAATAATATTTAAAAATAGAACATATTTTAAATGTGGAAATAACATCTTTTAGGTTACCGTTAAAGAACGTGTTAAAATCCTACTTATGTTAAGTAAGGGCAGGTAAAAATTAGAAGAAGACAACAGAGGGTGCTGTTGTTAGGCAACTGGAAAGCAAGGTAGTAGTGGTGTTGGTTTTAAGAATCATGGAATCACAGAATATTGGGGTTGGAAGGGACCTCTAGAGATCCTCCAGTCCAACCCCCTGACCGAGCAGGGGCACCTCCAAGTAGGTCCCACAGGAACAGGTCAAGGTGGGGTTTAAATGTCTCCAGAGAAGGTGATGGATGAGCTCTCTGCTCAATTTTTGTTGGCTACAAGCTTCCTGTACTAGCGTGGGTGAAAATGTTTGGGTGTTTTGTGTTGTTTTTTTTCTTGTATTCCTCGAGTTTTTCATCTGCAAGACTGAGTCTAGGCAGTCTCTTTACTCTTATTTCCAGGGCTGTCTCTCTGGTGTTCAATCCACATAATAAATTAATCTGATATGCTTATTGACCATAGCACTTGGTCCCTACGCTCCTGTGTGCTCCAGCTGCTGACAGACGAATCCTGTTGGTACTGCTTGCCTTTAAAATACTGCAGAAGACACGTTGTTGGTAGCAGCGCTGGCTGAAATCACGTCCCCTTCTGGAAATATTTAATCAGAAATAACATCCAGTTTGGAATACCTTTCCAAACCCAACAGTTTTTAGCATTAACGTCAACCTCAAATTTCTGTTCTTATTTGTGTCATGCTGATATTTTGCTTTATGGAGCAGGCTCCCTGGCCAGGTTATAAACCTCATGATGCCTCCAAGACTCAGGGGTGCAAACACTTCTCTCATGGGAGCAATTCCTGGTAGTGCCTCACAGACTAGTTTCTCCATTTTCACTTCTAAATTCATAGAAGAAAATGTTTAGATGGATCTCAGCATGAGCTGTAAAATCATTATAATTCCCAAGAGAAACTGCTGCTGATTTTCCCTATCTAAATATTTGAGGCTTATTTCTGACACTTCTTTCTAAATTCAAGGAAAGCGCACAGTTTTAATGAAAAAGTGTTGCGTTGTTGAAGACTTTGCTGTCAAGCAAACAAATAAGGCAGCAACCTCATATTTTTTGCCATATTCCTTATGCTCCTTGCTTTTTATCTTGAAAAATGGGCTTTCCATTTTACCACCAGTGTAAGGAGGTTACAAGGACTATGTTTTCAAGGTTTATGGAAAGAATTCTTGCTTTTTTGGTAGAAAAAGCAGGGGAATATTAGTGTCTTAATAGCAACACACTAAAGAATAAACTTATGCAAGAAAACTTGCCATTCTTGACAGAGGAAGAATGTTCAATTTATGTACAGGTCTTAAAAAAAGTAAATAAAGTGAGGTGCATGTCAGAGGAGTTGCTGATAGCTGTGCTAGCACTTTTAGTTTTGGTTCTAGATTTCTATAGCTGAGGCTGCAGTAAGTTCAGAGACTACTGTCCTCACATTTTTTTTGTGCATGAGACAGTGGAGTTCCAGTAGAGGTCTGGACCTCTAAGCCCCAGTAATTGAGAAGTTGTGTCTCTGCTAGAGTCCACAGGCACTTCACCTTGCTGTTTGAGAGATTCCCTTTAGGAAGCTATTTGATATACTGCATTTCTTCAAAATTTTTTTTACCTCTTTTCCATTATTGTGAAGCTGAAGTAATTCAGCAAAGGTAGCTGCTGCTCTGGTGTTTTACACTATCGTATCTGACAACCTTTCTACATTGTAGCTTTTAAAGTTAGTAAACTTACACTGCAGACATACTCTCTGTGTGTGACCTTTTAAAGAAAAGAAACGTTTAGAAATTAGGAATCTTATTTCAAAACACAAACATGTTTTTTGTAAAATGTAGTTAAAATGCATAAATGTCTTCTCTGTGTTTGCTGTAGCATCCTATCTTCATTTTTGTGACCCCTAGCAGAAGTTTAAAAGGAAATTGTTAAAAAAATATTTCTCTCTATTGTGTGATTAAAAAAAAAATTACTGCAAATTCTGTGGGCAGTGGATTATAATAAATCACATTTTGTACTCCCCCTTCTGATTGTGCTTTTAAGGAATGTGCACACGTGGAGGGCAGGAGCAAGATTGTTGATTTCTTGTCTGAAAACAATTTTAACATCTTTTTCTAATTGTGAAATGTGCCAGCTAGGGAGCATATAATTTCTTCTATTAAGATGCTGTGTGTATATAATTTAAAATAACAATGCGAGCAGATATTCCAGCATTGTGGTGTTTTGCATTTCAAGGAACTTAAAAAGAGGACAATTTACTTGGGATTGCAGTCTGATAGTCCTTCTCACACGGAGCAATACTTCATTACTTAAATGTTCCTACCAAGATCAATAAGTTTACTGAAGACATAAAGCGTGAGTCAGACCCTCAAAGTCACAAGGCCAGGACGCTGACAGGTAATGAAGGCTGATTAGCAATGTAAGGTCACTAAGCAATGCAAACAGAAATGTATTTACTGTAACGTGCTGCCTCCACGAGAAATGTGTGTAAAACTCTACCAGCCTAGCACAAGATGCAACAGTCTAAAATAAGCATTTTTTTGGGTAAAGCCAGTTAAGTTTTCCTTCTGTATATGCGGAGGCGTTCAGAACCAAATGACAGATTTTGGTGTGAAACTTTGGCAGTACAGTTAAAATGTACTGCCAAAGGGTGTGTTTCGTGGGGAGGCTGCAGATCTGCACATCCTTGCTGTGTGTATCCAGTTGTCGGAGAACTCTTTCGCTGATGTGAGTGTTGGCAGCAGTGTGCGTGTCCCTGCAGGTGTGGTAATGACTTTGTTAGAGCTGTGGCAGCTGTGGATTGGGCCCACTGAAGCCTCGTTTATTTGAGACTTACATTATTAAAAGTGTGCTATTTAGTTCATTAGGGAAGCTGCTGTCAGTTTGGAAGTGCTGGCGATGCTTAGTAGTTTATATGTTCTGAGAGCCCAATAAACTTCTTCGACTTCAGCTACACAGTGCCGCAGTTTTAGATGCCTGCTTGCTTTCCTGGATTTTGCTGCCTTTCTAATTAAATCAGACTTGGGGATTTGAAATTGAATTGGTGTGAAATACACAATAAGAGACTGTGGTTTAAGACTGGCAAGGTCTCAACATATATTTAACTACCACAGAAAGACAGAGGAACCTGAGGTTACCTTTGCGTCCTGTGACTGTGTCCCACTACAAGACTACAGACAGTTTTAGTGCTGTTTTCTGTCACTTTTAATCCTATAAATAACTTTTGTTCTTAAGTGAGATATGAGTTTCCTTCCTGTAGCACCGCTTTAAATGAGATGACAGTAGCATCACATCCTCAAATTCGACTACCGTCATCAGCATTGAGAAGGAAAAATTGAATGACTCATAGAAGCATCCTAAAGCTGCTGAGACAGGGCAAAAGATGACAGTTGGAAAGTAAACCGCTCTCCTAAGGAAAATAAACCATGTGTTCCAAAATAGGACTAGGAGATATTTCTGGGTAGTAGCACTACTTTGTGTTTATTTCAAAGTGGACAATAAATAGAAACTGCGGATCAAATCTGCAAGCGCTGTTCAGATTGCGGCTGTGTGTTAAATGGAAAGAAAACGGGCTTCCCAGCTTTGCCAGCCAGAATAACTGAGAAAGGAAATTATACGACAACAGTATCGCTTAGGAAAGAAAAAAGATGAACACCTCTGATCATGGTTTGAGAGAGATGACATCATGACATCGTGAAAATGGCAGCTATAAAACAAAGAGCTCTAAGGAGGGCAAGTAGTGTTTCACATTAAAAAAAAAGTATCAAACAATGGTTACTTGCAGGGTAAGGAGAGGAGAAGCATATACTGTGAAAAGCTACAGCCTTGGGCAAGGTGGCATAGTTGTTGAACAAACAATTAGATGAAACCTTCAATTTTGTATAAATACTTCTCCATGTCTTACAGTTCAAATTACTTCTTTGCAAGCTTCTTGCAACTTTTAAAAGATGTACAGGAGCCCACTGCTTAGAAATTTTTCCACAATGCAGCAATTCATGTGGGGCATCTCAAATATTGCCATTTTGCAATGCCTCATTTCAAGGCCATAAAACTCCAATATAACTAGACAAGCCATTGCTGTGATACATGACGAAGCTGGCATTCCCAAACCACATAATTTTGTATGCATTTAATTAAAACACATATACCGTTTACACATTCAGCTGAAATCAAAAGCAGTGCCCACACATTCATCAGAAACTGAAGCACAGCGACTGTTAAAGCATGAGAAAATAGGTTACGGTTCTGATAGTGGAGTCTGTATTAGTGTACTGCAGAGATTAATGCATATGCTTAATGCAGCATAGTTTTAAAGATTGCTAGGATATCCAATTTGGACCACCTTCCTATCCTTTGGAAGGATTTTCTTATTTCATACTCCTGTAATCCTTTTAAATATGTATAAATTGTGCTGGAGTTATAAGGTAGAACGATTTTTACGTGTATAAAAATATGTTGACTAGTGCCTAAATGCTAGACTCCATGGCTGTCACTGCCTATTGTATATAATTTTCCTAGACACACAGCTAGCCTTAGGCTGTGAAGGTAGGAGCTCTGTGTCAGAAAGACTTTGACAAAAGATATATAGCTTTTAATTTGCCCAAGGAACAGAGGGAGCAGATTTATGACCTAAAATACAAGACTGAGAATTGGCTGTATACTTTCAGCTAATGGATTTAGAAACGAGGAAATTTGCAATGGCTACTTCCTGCACAGACTGCCTTTTTTGCATGTTGTATAAACAGTCCAGAAAAATTTGCAGGGCTATAATTTTTAAAAATAAGGTTGATGGTCAACCTGAGACTGTATTCTACATCTTCTACCTCTTCCGAGCGTATCTTGCAAAATTGTATCTCTGGCTCGCTTTAATTGATTAGTTTGTTTGCATGTGTATCAGGCTAGATTATTAGTGTTTTGGAAGAAAGATTTATGAGGAAGTGTGTTTTGTCTGTTTATTGCCTATTTTTCATTAAGGGTCTTTGCAGACATTAAAGAGTCTCACAGAACTGTGGAGCTTGCAAATAGTTGGGTCCGGTTCCACAGGTAGTATAAAGTCCTGTCAACTTTATCTGAATGAAGTTGCACTGATTTATGTTGGCTCAGGATTTGGCCAGCAGAATTGATCTTGGGTCCTAAGAGAGAAACTCTGACGGTGTCCTCTATTCTTAACTCCTTTGACAAAGATAGCTTTAGAAAAGCATTTTGATTTTGTGGATTTATCCTTTGTCCTGACTGTCAGCAGACATAGCAGTTTAAGATCAAAGGGGAAGAGATTTGAAGATTAAATGTCTTTGAACTGAAAATGTCCTGCAGCCCCATAAATTCCACTAAATCGAGACTGCAATCATCAGCTGATCTGTTTTAATGATGCGCGGGTCGAAAGCTGCCTCAGAAGTGCAGTGAGCTCCGTACGGGCAGCACAGGTGAGCTGCTGGGGACCCCAGGCAGGGGAATTCTCCGATCACCGGTACCATCACGTCTCCAGGAGCTGCTGGGATGGGTTGCACTGCGGCCCCGGGCTGCTCCCCTAACGTCTGCACAAGTAGGGCTGACCCCATAGGATGTCTTGAGCCTGCTGAGAGCTCCTAGGTGATACGGAGCTGCCACGCTTGCTGAAGCCTTATGGTGATACTAATCTCATCCCTGTTGTTAGAAAAAAAAAAAGAGGTGCAAGGCAGTGAAATTAAGCTGCAGCCAGGAAAGGATGGGAATGAGACACAGCATGGACCAAAGGACTTTATCTCATAAAGTTTGCTCTTTTGTCTTCAGTTGTTAAAGACACTGAAGGATAGAGACTCTACCTCATCTCAGAGAATTTCTAGAGGTTAATTATCACAACAATTAAAAATTGTTTATTTTTTCCTCATCCCCTTCCAACAATGGAATTGTGTTGTGATGTCTCCTGTTAACGTGCCTTCTCCCAAAGCTGTAACTTCTCGGTTGAAAGGAATTGTTGGCTCTGGTAGTGATGGATGTTTCTTTGGAAAGAGTTCTAAGGAATAACTGCTGTGAGTGAACACCTGCAAAAGGCAGACTAACAATGAATTTCCTCATTCTTTAATTCTTTAAAGACTTATGAACATGAAAACAAAATATTATTTTAAAAAAACCTCTGATAGTATTATTCTGTTATAATCCCTGTTTATTCTTTTGTTTCTCCATGTAATATTAGTATTTGCATGGTAATTAGTGATTAGAACTGAATTTTCTAGGCAGAAATTTATTTTTCGAAGAAAACTTATTTTGGGAGATAAACTTTCTACTACACTCATTTTTCATAGATAAGCAATCCACTTAAGTCTGTGTGCCGAAGGATAACATAAAGACGTTATTTGAAAATAAATTATTGCCTCAAGTAGCTTCTGTAGTGTATTTGCAAAATGCCAGTTTTAGAAGGACCATGGAATGTTGACTTAAGATAAATAGCTTGAGATGATATAATTATGAAGTCTATTAGAAGCCCTTGTCACAAGAAAGATATAGATTGGAATTTTGCAATTTTCTTCTTTTTTGTTAGTATAATCCATATGAAAAAAGAACGGATACGTGAGAATGACAATGAATCATACTTTCTGTGACTTTTACTGATTTTTTAAATTTTTATTTTTTTTTCAAAGAGAGGCTTGGATACTCTTTGCAACTGGCTAGGTTTTAGCAAATGCTTCCTTTACTGAACTACAAAATGAAAATAAAATAAAACATTGTTTTCTGCATTTAAAAGTGAGACAACCCCTGGAACAAATAGCACGTTTTCGGTGAAATAATCTTGGGGGTTTGACGGAAGAATGAGTAACTAACTATGCAAAATAAGCTTAAAAGATCTGGAGGTCAGCTTTGGTGGCATTGGCCCATATGGTTTTAAACAGCAGGCACTGCTGTTTAAGCCAGATGGCTTTGAAATTACTGCATGAAATCCCTCTAACTTTGGCTAATTTGCAGTGGTGGTTTCTAGAGATACCGATGTCCTTTTTCTGGTCTGTCCTTTAATGCTAGAATTTTCTTTTTTGCTGTTGTCGTGATATTCTGGCAATTCTAAATGCTCACCTCATGAGTCAGGTCCAACGATGGTAGATTCCTTTGAACAGAAGAGAAAGAATTTGATTCTGTTGCAAAGATTTTATAGACAAAGCACTCTGCATGAAACACTATTGCACTGAAGTACAATTAAGTCCTCTCAGTCCTTTGTAGCTAGTTCGGTGCTTTGCAGTGAAACATAACTCTGTGCATGCATGGAGAAACTCTTATTCTTGCTTTTTGAACTTATTGTGTTTCCATGAAAATGCATAGCTGATACTACTCTCAGGAGACAGATAAATGTCTGTGTCAATCAGAGATTAAATAAGCAAAAGATCTCTCATATGTTGGTAGAAGTTTGGTGTTAAAACTAATAAAAGAAAAGGAAATCTTTTAGATGGAACAGAATAACAAAAAGTACACCAGGATGACCTCAAACTCAGAAAGGAATGTAGAAATTTTTAATAGCCTCTCAGACTCCAATGAGAAGTCTGTGTCAAATAAGCACTAATCGAAAAGTAGCAGAAATGCTAAGTACAAGTAATTCCCCAGTCCTGCAGACCTGGTGTGGCTCTAGTAACCTTGCCCGCTGGCATGCCGACTTTATTAATGGCGGCTTTCCTTTGCACGCTGTAAATTCTGCCTTTGCTCTGGCGACAAGCAGAAGGGCAGCCTCTTGGTGACTGGGACCTTGGGCTTTCTGAAGAGATTGAAGCTTGACAGGTGAGAGCTTGGGTGGCTTTTGGCACCCATGGGGGAGCAGCTTGTCAGCAGCAACCAGCATATCCAGCACAGGGCTGTGCTCTGCTGGGAACTCACCTGTCTCCAGCCAAGTTACGATGCACATCAGCATTTCTTCCTTAGCAACCTGAGCGGCTACCAGGCATTATTGCCTGCAGACTTGAAAGGAACTGGGCCTGTGCAGTGACATCCCTCTGGTCCCTGCACAACAAGCTGCCACCAGAGAGGAATGCTCCCCGGTGAGTGTTCCTCACCCTTGCCAGTGTCTGTGACTGCTCAGTGTTTCTGCTCTGTGATGACCACACAGCTCCTGTCCAAGCGCTGGGCAAAAAGAGGACGAAGTGAACTTCCCCACACAAAAAAGCACATGGATGGACCCTTAGGGGGGTTCCTTTGGGCTTTTACTGCAATGCAGCTCTCAAGCTAACATCCCTGTAGATGTGCCATGCATACATGTATGGTTTTTCCCCTCCTTCAAAAGAGAGAAGAGATTTCTAGGATTTATGCAAGAACCCTCAAATCCTCAGGAAAATGAATGGGTGATTTCCATCCTGGTGGGAGGGGAGTGTTCCCTGGAATTGGCAGCTTCTAAACACAAAATACACACACCTCCCCCTCCATGTGCAAAAAATACACACACACAGAGCCTGTCTTTAGAGCCTAGCGTGGCAGGATGGTGGAGGGGAATAAAGATTTGCTTACTGTTTATTTCTGTATACATATCCTTCCCATTCACGAAAGGCTCGCATGGCCCCTCTGTGCTATTATGTCTAGAAGCAAGAAGACATTTTTAATAGCAGTGCCGCTTTTCAACCAATCCACTGACAGATACGAGTGAATAATATAAATTCTCTAGCCATTCCTTGGCATTTATTTCAATGTAAGTGTATTTTTTTTTTCAAGTAGAAAACCCAATAGTAATTTATCAAGGGACAAATCATTTTTTCTTGGCAGTGGAGTCTGCAAAATCCCCATTTTTAAAGCACTAAATCTCCCTCCTTTGACAGGAGTAAGAAAGCATTAAAAGCTTTGATTTAGCTGGATCATACAAAATAGTTTCTCATAATTATCCTTTTGGATGATATATGCTTGTCTTTTTTCCCCTTCTTATTAAACCTGAGGTCTCCATTTTTCATCCAGCTGTATTACTGAATTAAATTGCCTTTTGTTGTATTCAAGTTAAGCACTTTGCCGAAAGCTTTCCTTGTTCAGGGAAATAACGTTTACCCGATGTGCTCCCTGTTTTACTGTTTAAATTTACTGTTTGCAATTGTTTGGTTTGCTAAGCAATTTGAGGTTATTGTTTGTTTTAATAGGAATAATGAATCAGTGTAATTTAGTGTTGTATCTTAGAGTACAGTATCTGGG
>NW_009710663.1:0-9680 GCF_000703405.1 Apaloderma vittatum | reverse complement strand
ATGCGGTTGTGTGGGGACCCCCCCCCCCCCATACACACACACAAAAACTCCTCAGAAAACCCTAGCTCACGAGGAATTCTTATTTCGAATTGAAATGTAGATTGCAAACATGGCAAAAAGAGCCCCTTGCGTGTCCAGCTTTATGAACTTTCCATTTTTATTACTGCTTGAAAAGGAAGTCTAGTTGGCTATGAAAGAATTCCATAGGGGATATAGTCCCAGTCACTGACAAAATAATAGAAAACAGTTCAACACGTTACCTTTCTTGGAGAGTTTGCATCTGCACGTTAAAAATTTGCTGTGGGAGCCAGAGGCAGCTTGAGCCAGTTTTAATTCTGTTCTTGCAAGGACAAAGCTAAAATTTTAGTAGACTAAATTATATTAAAAAACTATACCAAAAATTAATAAAGAACTATCCATGATCAGCACAGAAAAATAAATTTAAAGGTTAAATAAATTTAAGGATTTATGAGATGCTGTTCAAGATACTATACAAGGAATTTAATTCAGAGGCCATTGTTGGTAATGCAGTTCTTCTTTGCTGAGACGAATGCTCCAAGGTCCAGGTGTGTGTGGAACAGTCTCCCTGACACTATCCCCTTCTTGCTCGGGATATTTCCGATCATGTCTGGGCTCTAGCGACATGTCACCATTTGCCGTTTGCTCGGTTGCAGAGAATGTCACTATATTGGATCTGGTCCTTCCTGGGCTGTGCCAGCAAGACTTGACAGCCATGATAACGTTGATCCCAAAGTTAGTGATGGCATGAATTATACAGGGTGTGGAACTAAAGGTGGTAACACTAGGCAGTGCAGCCTTTTGAAAAACAGATCATGCCAGACTCCTGTGATGGGCTTTTGAAGAAATTCTAAATGTCATTGATAAAGACCGATATCTTTGGTGTAGAACTATCCAGGTTTGATTCTGGTGGCACAATATCTTGACTAGTAACTTAAATGGTGAAAGATAAACACAATACACCAGTAGTTCCAGTGTTCAAGAGAGCTTATATGCATGTGTGAACTTCACCAAGCTTTGCTGGCATGATCAAGTTAAGGGAAAAAACTGATTTCCTGTAGAGAGGTTTGAGCAGAGATACAAAAAGGATCAGAGATCTGGAAAAGAAAGTACAGCAATCCATGTAAAACAAGTAGACAGGCTAAACAATTGTACTTGGGAAGGTTTACTTTGACTACAGGAGAATGCCAACGCACATGGAATTTGCAGAACTTCTCTAGTTTGAGGGAGGTGTGTTTTAAAATGATATTAGAGATTATCCTAGCTTGGAATAAGAGGAATGGAATAAGTTAATTCTGAAAGTTGTGTACAACTTCCATGATAGAAGGATTGACAAGAGAATGTGGAAAAGATGCAGGAGCAAGGAAACCCGAGGGAGAGGGGAAACCCGCTGTATGAGTGTGGAAAGAATGAAGGCACAAACCTTCATTGTCAAACAAGGCATTAGAAACTCAGAGTATACAGGTACAGGCAGAAGAGCTGTGTCACGTATTTATGGCTGTATTTGCAAGATTTTTATTGAAGGCAATAGGGAAGAAGTTATGTGACAGTAGATGGAAAGGGACGACTGAAGATAATGCCAAAAGATTTGTGAGCAGTGTGAATGTGGACCATGAGTTTTGGCTTGTTGTACAGGAAGTTATGGTCGTGGTGGCCTCTATCAGCCCTGAAAATCTATGAATAGGTAATTTCATAGATAACTTTGGAAATCTTTCTTAAAAGGCTCTACTTGCCCTTTGTAGCCTCATAATAAATTGAAAAGACAGTCCTTTAGAGAGAAGCTTTTCCTTCCCAGTCCTATACTCCCTTTTTTTTCCTGGTTTTCTTCTAAACATTCCTCTGACAGATGCTGATATAACTTCTTGTGTTAATAGTTCCAGGCACAGTATTACTTTGTTGACACTTTGATTATCTTTCTAATGTATTTATTTCATTTTTAAATTAATAGTTCATGGTATTCTTGGTTTTTTAATATTTTTCTTCCTCTACAGTGTCCACTATAAATGCCTTGAAAGGGAATGCAAGCCTTGGTAGTAAAACATTGCAGTAAACATTCCACCTGCTTTTTAAGTTAGGTTTTCGCGTGCTTTCTGGTACACTTGTGATGTTACTGCTAGTGATTTGCAAGTATTGGAAAGGCTTGTGGAGCTCTGCCACTGAGAAGCTAAATACTGCAAAATACTGATGTAAGGCTTACGAGGAAGTCCTTGACCTATAAATCAGGGAAATATTCAAATGTCATAATAGGACATTTTATTTTGGATACTTTGAAGTAACAAACTGTTCTTTCTTCTGGTACTTCAGTTTTTGCATTTCATGCGGACTATAATGTTCATAATCATTAGAAAAGTGTAGGCTGAACTAGGCTTTTTAAGAAGCCAAAAATCAGACTTAGGATTGCTGCCAGCACTGCATGGATATTTAATGTGATAAAGCTGCACACACTTTGTCACATGCTAGTGAATGCTGAAATTCATCTCACAGATTCCTTCTGCTGAGGCATTGGAGCATATAAGTCATACAAAGTCTTTCCTAAGTTAACATTTTCTGGCTTCTTTTTTTTTTTTTTTTCCTTGAAAAAAACAGCTCAAATATTACTGAAATGGAATTTGTCTGCTCTGCTCTAGACATATGCTCCTGCACTAATGATCACTTCCTGTTACGAGATTAATCAAATATTAATAAAGTAATAATGAATGCCAGATTTACAAGCTTTCTTCTGGATTAACAGCATTTTTCATTGAATTATCTGTGAATCCGCCTTATGGTCCAAAGCTGGTTATTAGTTTCTGAATATTCTGAAGTATCAGCAAAAAGACAGACGCGGAAGTAATAGTTTTCCTTATTGAGGTATGCTGCATGAAACATTTATCTGCTTTCCAGGCTCTTAAAATAAAATGTTTTTGCTGTTTTGGGAGGATTTTGGCTGAAGTTCAAATGAAGCTTTCGGATATGAAGCTCTATTTTATCTCCAAAAAGGATAGATGTGATACTGCAGAGCTGTTGTGTCATTCTGCTAATTATGCAGTCTACCACATATTTTGAATTTAGTCATGTTAGTAAAAGTGTGTAATTATCAATCATAAATAGAAGAAAAACCCTGACCTGTATGTAAGTTGTAAAGTTCTGATGGAGTATTTTGCTAAGCTTCTAAAGTGTCATTCAGGCAATCAGAAATTGGGTGAAACTAGAGGGATACGAGACTGTTTGTGCAGTGCCTACTTTGATAACCTGAAGTTCTCAGCAAGCCCACATGTTGTCAATCGCATGGTAAAATTACAAGGAAAAGGTAATTTGTTCCTTCGCTCGTGTGGCTGAAAAGATATGGTTGCGATCAGACGATGTATTACAGACAGATGAAAAAATAGAATAATAAAACATTCCCGTCACGCTTGCCATAGCCAATGCACACTCTTCTTTAAGCATCGCTTAATATCAGCCTTCAGGCCTTGGGGTTTTCTGTCGTTGCACTGAGGCTCGTTTAGCCTTGAGCTTACTTGGAGACTCTGCTCCATTGTCTTCTCTCGAGGGATGTGTCTAGCCCATCCGAACAAACCCAAGAGATCCCTGAGTACGGCAAGACACAGAAAACCTGAGGAACCAAATGATTCTAGGAGTGAAAGGCAAACTGCAGTACACGGCCCTTCATTTGCATATGTCTCAAGACTCGGAGCGTTGGCTGCTCTGTGTTCTACAAATGGATCTGAATCTTGTTTGGAGGATTTCACCTGACATGGAGCATAGAACTCCTTGTCTCAGCGTGCAAGTTTGTGAGATTTGCAGAAAAATGTTGTGAGGAGAGATGAAAAATTCACGTAGACAGCCAGATCAGCCAAGTCCGCTCCAGCAATCAGTGGGGAGACAGATTTTTCACTCTGCTGCTCCAAATTTGTCATTAGTACATTAATGAGACTCTGATAGCCTGAGGTTATTGAGAACTAGTGTCCTGGGACTTATTCCAGGTATCTTCTGATCGTCCAAATGAGTTGTTGCTATCTGGTTCAATAGCTAAGAAACCTGAAAGGAGTGGCATGAACTGCAGTCCCAAAAGGAAAGATGATGTTGCATAATTCCATGTAGTGAAAAGTTTTTGGCAGACCCTCGGAACTCTTTGGCACAGAATTTTGCCTTTACTGTGGATGATCATTAGGTACATTTCCTAAGTAGATAAGAGTTGTGATACAGGTAGGATGGCATTTTGTGTAGTGGCTGGCTCTTCATGTCATGTTTGGCACTGATTCTGCTCCCCTCTTTGCAGACCCGTTGGTCTGAAGACACCTGCTGGATTAGGATTTAAGAATTTTCAGGACTGGATTCCCTATTCGGGTGGTAGCACTAGGATAGAACCGTGATGGAAAGGGTGGATTTAAGTGGTAGTTACTTGTTTGTTAACAAGATATTACTTGTTTGAGTTGAGCTAACATTCTGATTTTATTGAGGTACTTAGAAGCTTAAAATATCCAATCAGCCTGTAAATGTCATCTGCTTGTTTGCTGCAGCTTTAAGAGTTTAGCCTTTTTATTGTTTTAAACCAAAACTTGTCCTTAATTACTGCTCCTCTTAATGTATTTCTGTTATATAAAAAAAAGCCCGCCCAAAAAGGCCAAACAAAACCCCTCTAGAGTACTGAATGGACTAGAAATGTAATAACGTTTAGATTACACATACTGTGCCTGTGGTGGATAGAATAGAGGAGAATGTCAGAGGAAGATTGAGGACCGACACGCTCATTCTTGTTCTTAATGAAATGATGCACATCTGGGATGTATTAGGGAGTATGTAAATCGACTCAGATTCAGACTTTTTAAAGTACAGATAAGAGATGACCGAAAATCAATACAGAACACAGTAGAACTACAAGGCAATGCAGATATTTGTTGTCATGAAAGCAATTTCTGGCTCCTTCATATCCCATAGGTTTAAGTTGAGGGCTTCATTCATTGCCTTCTGGGATTTAAAGAGAAGCCACAGATGTTTCTTCTGTAATTTAAATAGAAAAATCACTATGCATTATCATTACCTTGGCAGTCTTTCATCTAATTATTTAGGCCAGTCCTTTACTGTAACTGAGAAAGTTGTACCGATAACAAACAGGCAGGTCACGTTGTAACTTCAAAAGACATTAGTGGAGTATTCCTTCTGGGGAATAGTTGTGGGGAAATTTCATCTGGATGATAATAATATAGCTGCCTGATAGCCAACTAAACAGAAAAGAAAGCCAACTTATGTTGAATGTTGTCTTCCTACCCAAATGAAATTCCGATAAGATATGCCTTGAAGGTGATTAGAGGACATTTACATATGTGAGGACTCCCATTAAAACCGATAGGATTTTGGTCATGCAAGTAATTATAAATGAAATTTTCATTATCGCAAAATAAGCTCTTAAGTTGGGATTTTATTTTAATTCTGTGTGCTTACGGTGATTTGCTGTGCATCCGTGAAGGAACTTCTTTTCCCTTACTTGTTACTGCCTGAGCATAGGATGGGTAGCAGTGAGTGCTGTTGTGCGTCTCCTTTCCAGCTGCGTTTTGTTCTGGAGTGGAAAAATTGTTGGGTTTGTCTCTGCAGTGTCATTGCCTAAAAGGCTGTGCTAGGCTAGAGATCGGTGTGAAGGTTTTCTCCCCCCTACTGTTAATAATACAACATATATACAACAGGATCCCCTGTTCATCTCTCTCCTCTCATAAATTGCACATCATCCATAATCTTTTCACATTACTGCAGAGATATGGGTACAGCCCCTCAATGCAGCTGTGACTTTAGCTGTTTGGCAAAGGGCTGTTCATTGATACTGAGCATGGGTTAGGTCCATGTATTTTCAAGCTAAAATTTGTGTATTGAACAGTTTTGCCATCTACCAACAAGGGATAGTTATGCTTTACTATTTCTTAACGAGCAGTAACTGAAATCAGTGGCTGCTACCATTCTTCAGCTGGGTTTGTTTTACCATCTTTAGCCAGGCACAATGAGACTCTGAAAGTGTAATACAACTAAAACACTTAAAGCAATTACTTATTGGGCAACACACAGGGGAAATATCTGGGACTTTTCTTTGTATCAGTGTGCTCACTGCCACAGTGAGACTACAGGCTGTTTCAGGAGGCATTGGGTATGAGAGGAAGGGTTGGCCTCCTAGGATCAAGCTTCAGTTGCCTGAGTTGCTGTCTCCCGCCAGGTCCATCGGAATGGTAACACTGATGACTTGACCTGCCTCCCTGGTTTCTTCCTTCAGGACTTTGTACTTTTGCATGTTAGTATTTTTTCTTTTGAATCTTTGAGCTGCTAGCGATCCCTGGTCTCCCGGGCTTGACCTCTACTTGTTCTTTTACCTTTTTTATTGGTCTACAGGCTTTTACACATCACTAGGATACCTCAGAAAAACTGCTAGGAAAACTTGTACTTCTCTTGTTACTTCATCTCTCTTCAAAAATGCTGGCTATGATGGGCACAGCTGCAGGGGTTCAACCATTTGAAACTGCAAATGCTGCAGGGGACTGCAAAGTCATAGCAACCTTCTGAATCAAGCCCATTCAAGCAATTTATTTAGAATTATATAAACAACTAAGTAGAAATTTATGTTGAAGCATTGTAGGTTTGGGACTAAATACTCTTCTTCCTGGAACAGGTATTCATTTGTCTTCTCAGGCAGGGTGAGAGAAGCGTGTATTAAGCTCATCAGATTCACCAGCATTCTGCTAAACGAAAGAGCAGCCTCTTGTGTCTGAAATCAGGACAAGGTAGTGTAAAAAAATCCTAATAAAATTTAAAAATAAAGATCACTAGAACATTTTTCCTTTAATGCAATTCAGTATATTCCATTGGTAATAGCCTCAAAATAGAAAACTTCTCATGTAAATGGTTTAGGTCTGAAGATGAATGTTCTTTCTTACCATTTTTCTCTCTTTTACTTTAATAATGGTGCCTATGAAAATGGAGATAGGATTTGATGGAAATACATCTCTTTAATTAACTCACTGTGAATTTTGATGTTAAAAAAAGTGTAGTAATTCTTATTACATAGTGATATACTTCACAAATTGAAGAGACTTTGTATAAATACCTACAAATTTCCTGGACCATGTTTTTTTCCTTTCACCCTACCTCTCTACACAGACTACAGTCTTTACAAAACATAAGAACAAATCAAGGTACTTTCCCTTGATAATCCTGTATTAATATTAAACTGGCAACAAAGCTATACCTGATTCTTTGTAAATCTAATACTGCTGTAAATAAAGGTGAATTCTGGTAAGTTTGACCAGGACCTTACGCAAACAGCTTTGTGAGACCGTGCTAAAGTGCAGATACGTACCAAGCAGTAGATGATAGTTCTGCAGTTCTAGGTTGTAATTTCTGTCTTTCCTTGTTCAGATACTTCTTCCTTTGCCAAGAAACAGCTAAAGTATAAATTGAGGGTTTGCATACAGACTAGCAGAGGATTCAAAGAATTTTGAGCTATCTTGAGTCCTGGTAATTTTGACTTGTTCTCTGCCTTCTGGTTTAATGGATACCTGTAAGTACAAGTTATGGGTGGTTGTTGCACAGTATCGTGCTTCACGGTGCAGGCACATCTAGCCAGCAGCGCTCAGACCAATATGTCTCTCATACTTGCCCGTCATGGGAAATACGGAAGGTTCTCCTGGGGACAGTCTTGTGACTTTGTAAGCTTTCCTAAGGACACTTGATAATTTCTGTATCTCACCATATCTTCATATTTTCTCTGTGGAGCTGGATGCACACCAAACTCCACTATCCCTTTGAAACTTTATGGGATAGCCTTATAACATGTTGACAGAATTTCTACTGAGTTGCAGTAAATGGTGATGTTGAAGATTTAATTGCTCAGGGTTACTTGAATGTGATTGCAAGAACCAAGTGAAAACCAGAATGTTATGTAGTGTCTGATTTCCTTACCTTTCTTATCTGTTTCAACACAGGGAGTATAAATGTTAGACACCTAACAAATGACCAAGACTGAAATGATATTATAGTACTGTTCTGGGTACAATAGCCTGTGTACTCCTATTGTTCAACAATGCAAAATGTGCTCATTGGGAGATTACCTTTTCTGGAAATACAACTCTGTCCTGTTTTGTTTTCTTAAAAATTTTAACGCTTTTTTTTTCAGAGCACCTCACTTTTCCATGTGAATAAGGTCCCTAACTTCTTTTATAACAAAAATAAATTTCTTCGGGTTGTCTTCTGTGCCTTTATTGTCACTGAAGGCTTGATACCTTAAGGTGGGAGTCTTTTTTCTGTCTTTTAGCAGTGCCTAACGCAAAGGGATGACAAATAATTAATGACCTTCACCTAACGCAAAGTCACTGTGGCCTTGGGATCGTGTGCATCCCATAAAAATCTGTTCATACTTATGTGTTTCGAAGGTTTGGATAGATACTTCTTTGACAGCTACACGATATAGTATAATGGAGAATGTGTATTTGGCCAGCAGAACTTTCTCCAGATTATATATCTCAGCAGTCAATGTTGCAAGGGCTACGTAAAAGTAATTGATAGTTTAAGACCTTAACAAAATTCAGCCTGTTGGGCTTTTTATAGAAGACTGGGGAATCCAGTTGCTCTGCACCTTAGCCAGTCCTATAACATACTGTCACTACTCTTGCCTCCAGCAAAGGCAAGTTAAAAGAAAGGTAGATCATCCATCCGGCCCACTGAACAGAAGAAAAATTGCAGTGTGAATTTTGCCTCTTCAGTAGATCTGTCTTACTTGTGAAACTATTTTTTTTCTGTATTCCCTTCTTCAATCTAAAGGAAAAAAATCCTCTAAAGATAATGAAACAAAGTAGAAAAAACCGTTCAGAATTCTCCATGCTTTGTTAAATTAAAACTAGTAAGCAATCAGTGTAGTGTGCATCTAGAAATGACACAGAGTATGCTTTTTTTACAGTGCTATGCTATTTACAAGAAGTAAGGCCTGGAATGAGTTATGGAAGTCATTTCCTCATGTATAAAAGTGAATTTTATCACATCTCTCTCTGACTTTATGTTTTCTACTTTATCACTAGGGTTTCTGCTGGCTTATAGCCACTGTCCCATTCTAATAAAGAAAGGAGAGAGGGCCTAATCCAGCAAATACTTTAAGCCTATATTTAATTTTAAGGCTACTGAAGAGTTGATGACATTGGTGGAGATGTTCATGTTCACATAAAATGTACTATGCATGTGTTTAAAGGCTTAGTTAGATTTTTCCCAAAGGGGGTTGCTGGAGTACAGTGCAGGTTTGTCAAGTAACATGATTTTTAACATCAGTGAAAGCTTCTCAGGGAATTCAGAAACTTTAGTTTGGGTAAAATACCGAATGAAAGCTATTTGTGATTTGAATTTGATAGTATGTCCTAGAAATATTAATTATTCGTATTTGGTGATGGCATTGCAAAAGAAGAATGCTGTTAGCAGTTTTGGTGCAAAAAATCGGGTCACTTTGTAAAAACTGGCGGAAAGAAAACGTGATCTGTTGGACAGTTCATAGGTGAGGTGGAAGTGCTGAAGGAGGCATACGTTTTGAAACAAAGCAAATCTTGCTTGAAAGTAAGAACAGTCTCTTCTACTTTTCTGGTTTGATAAGTCATTGTTTGGGAGTGTAAACTGTTTCCTTTGCTATTAAGATGTTTGACACTGTCCCACATTACATCCTTGTC
>NW_009710662.1:0-1284 GCF_000703405.1 Apaloderma vittatum | reverse complement strand
GGCTCCCAGTCCCTCCAGGGCTTTATCTCACAGCACTCAACTGAGGAGGTTCCTGAAGAGGCGAAAGTCAGCTCTTCTGAAATCAAGGGTTTCAAGCTTGCTGAGTTTCCCCCTCTTAGCTTCCCTTAGGATCTCACACTCCACCATCTCATGGTCGCTGCAGCCAAGGCTACCCACAAGTGTAACATTTCCCACCAGCCCTTCCCTATTGATGAGAACGAGGTCCAACATGGCACCTCTCCTCGTTGGTTCCTCTGTCACTTGGAGAAGAAAGTTGTCATTGACACGTTCCAGGAATCTCCTGGATTGCTTGTTCCCCGCTGAGTTTTCTTCCAACTGATGTCAGGGTGATTAAAATCCCCCATGAGGACCAGGGCTTGTGAACAAGCAGCAACTCCTATCTGCTTATGAAGGGCCTCATCTAGTTGATCCTCCTGGTTGGGTGCTCTGTAGCACACCCCCACTGTAAAGTCTCCTGCCCTTCCTTTCACCCTGGTCCACAGGCACTCAGTTCTTTCATCACTTGCCAGGGGGAGCTCCATGCATTCTAGCCTTTTATTGACATAGAGGGCAATACTCCCTCCTTGTTTCCCCTGCCTGTCCTTCCTGAACAGTTTATACTCCTCTAGTCCAACATGTCAGCTCCTTCACAACTGACAGTACCTGAACAAGTCTACTCTTTTTTGATTTCTCAGTCCCCACAGAGGAACTATTTGTGGGGAAAAGGGATGTGACATTTGCAATACTTAAGCAAAAACAGCACAGGATGTTCCTCAATTAACAGTACCTCCACTACATTTTTTAAGAGAGTGTTCAGACTTGTCATGTCGAAGGAGCAAAGTTTTTTGTTGTTGCTGGGTTTCCTCTAGGCCAGCAAGGCTGCAACAAGAAGACTTCTACAGCTGTCCGACACCTAAGCTTAGACAGCATACACAGGTTTTTATCATCAATTACCCTTGCTGATTTGACAATTCTATGGAGTTCAGATCACAGAATCACAGAATGTTCGGGGTTGGAAGGGACCTCAAAAGATCATCTAGTCCAGCCCCCCTGCCAGAGCAGGATCACCTACAGTAGGTCACACAGGAACGCATCCAGGTGAGTTTTGAATGTCTCCAGAGAAGGAGACTCCACAACTTCCCTGGGCAGCCTGTGCCAGTGCTCCGTCACCCTCACAGGCAAAAAGTTTTTCCTAATATTTTTGTGGAACCTCCTATGTTCCAGCTTGTGCCCATTGACCCTTGTCCTGTTATTGGACGCCGCTGAGAAGAGCCTGGCTCCGTC
>NW_009710661.1:0-16744 GCF_000703405.1 Apaloderma vittatum | reverse complement strand
GCTAGCTGTAAAATGCAGGGTATCCACACTAGAGTACAAAATGAGTGAGATATAAATGTTTAAATAGACAGGAGGCAAAAGCAAGCAAAGCTAGGAAAAAGAAAATAGAGATCCAAAACTCAGGGCCCGATGACTGTTTTATTAAACCCCTATCTCTTCTTTTGGCATTTCTCATTGCCAACAACTTCTCGGACAAGGAACATTAAGAATATCTCCTACTGGGGTTGAGCAGTGATTCATGTAGCCCTGTGTCTTGTTTCTGATACCAGCCAAGAGCAGATATTTGTGAAAACAAGTTAAGAGTGGAGCAAGTGCATGGTTACACTTCTCTCAGCACTTCCCCAACTTCTAGTAGTCTGTGGCTATTGACTTAGAGATCAAGCCCACAGCTGCAGTCACATTTTTCTGGTTCTTACAGGTCATTCTTACCATTAATTTATCTACTGTTTATGTGGTAGTGTGTTTTTTTCAAAACTTGTTTATGCAGCTGGCTTCCTCATTGTCCTTGGTAATAAGTTTTGACATTTTAGTTATAGGTTGTGGTCATATAGATAAACCTGTTTTCTTCTCCTGGTTTTAAAACTGCTTCCTGATAATGCAGAAATTAAGAACCATCAGATCAAACTGGGTCATAATGAATAATTTGTTCTCCACATTCCTTTGCAGTGACATTCCTTATTTTTGCATGATTGCATCTTATCTTTCCTGGGTTCTTGTTTTCCAAGTTTAGAAATTCTTAGTCTGTATGAGCTTTCTTGATATGCATATTGCATTGTTTCTTGGATCATTTGGTTGTCTTTATCTGTTTTCTTCCTCTGCTTTATCTTTCTAGAGGTAGAGTGCTTAGAAAGGCATGTAGTATTCAAGCTGTGGGAACACCATGATAATGATATTTTTGCTGTTGTTTTTCATCCTTCTTTAATGATTCTTACCATCCTGTTTTCCTTGCTTACTGCCTCTGAGCCATGAACTGATGTTTTCAAAGCACTATCCAATAATAACTCCAAGATCTTTCCTGAATATTGATAGAGAATTCAGAGTACATTAGTAAATCTGTATATATTTAGACCTTTTCCCCCCCAAAATGCTATGCTTTAAATTTCATCTGACATTGATTGATTGTCTCGTCATTCAGTATTGTGAGATCATTCTGTTACTTGTCGCAGTCAGTTTTTATTTTTAGCGCCCTGAATAATTTTGAATCATGAAGAAACTTTGTCACCTCACTATTCATTCCTTTTCTGAGCTTTAAATACATTGAAAGGGATTCATATGGGCCCACAGTTTAATGTTCTTATGTTATGAGCAGTGACTATTTATTCTGATGTTTTACATTCTACCCTTTAATAAGCCATTTATCCTGTGAAGGACCTTCCTTGTAGTTCCATGCAGTTTAATTTTTTTAAGAGCCTTTGGTGAGAAATCTTGTCAAAACCTTATTGGAAATCCAAGTATAGAAGATCAATGGAAACGGCCTCATCCTCATTTATCATCTCTTTCAGAGAGCCCGAATACCCTCATGAGACGTGACTTTGTGTCTTGGCTTTCCTATGCTATATCTATTTTTCTGTCTGCTGCTTCTTTCTTTATTACAGTTTTTATCAATTCACTTAGTATAAGAAGCAACAGATTTGCTCATCTGAACTTTTCAAAGTTTTCCATTAATCCCATGCAGAAAAACTAAAAAAAATGTGTCTCTGCTGAAGCCTATTTAAGTGAGGAGTATTTCCATGTGTGACATCTTGTAGGACTCTTACTGGTATATTACTCCTTACTCTTTTCTGACCTTAAAGCTTCCTTGTTTATATTTCAGTTTGAGACAGTCACGCTGACTTTTGTCCTGTAAAGAAATTATGTGCCACCTCCCTTAATTATTTCCTGGCAAACACAGAACTAATTGATTTCAGTTCTCTAAGAAATCCTTTTGACCAATTGTTTCTTCCAGAAAATCTTCAGAAGACACTACCAATATTTTGTTTTGAAAAAAAACACAATTTTTTTTATGTAAAGCAATCCTTAAAATCTCTTTTGCCTGTCCCTGTTACAATTTTCAGATTTGACTTCCTAACCTGTCCATTCCCATTTTCTTCAGCTGAATATAACTTCCAGTTATTGATTTGTTGAATTTGCTGGAAGCTTGAATGTAGCTTGAATGTAGCTGCCAGTGTGATTTTCTATCATCCTCCCCTTCCTTCACAAGAAAAAATGAAATAGTTAACGATATTGACGTGCGAATTATCTCCGCAAGGCACTCGTATCAATCCCATGCTGAGGGATTTCGCCTCCCCCACCACTCCCTGGAGACTTGATGAAACGTGAGGATAAATGAAGATGCGGCAGCGTGGGCTTCAGTATGTTGCTGATGCGTTGCTGGCTGAACTCAGTGCTGCTGTGTCTTCAGTGCTAGCACTACTGGAGATGGGCAGATTGAAGTTTCAGCAGCTTCACTGTCTCTTTTCATGCCTGCAGTGCAGACACTGCTCAAGCATTGCCTACAGCAGAGCTTTTTGTCACCTTAGCTCTCTGAGGTATGTCACCTTAGATAGGCATGCATTTTGAAATCTAAACGTGGTATTCATGGTTCGCTTGGTGTGCCTTTACGTCATTTCTACCAAGTATTTGAGTATGTTCTGAAATCAGTATGCCATGGAAGCAACTCCGTGAAGGCACTTATTAATGTGCCTCGTCTGTTTTGCTATTAATACGCCCAGTGCTGCTACTGACATCAGTACAGCATCTTGTGAAGAAAATGCCTCTTTAAAAGGAGACTCTATACGCTGGTTCAGCACCTTGGAAATAATAAGAGGGGAAACTGTAGGTACACACCATCTAATTGTTCTTCATTTTTGACCGGGGAACCATTACATCTATCTTGCTCAGAGCATGAGGGGGTAACAGGAGGTTGAAGAGAGGAAAGCTAATGATTCTATGGCAGAAGGTTTCGTGGGCAGGAAGCAGATTTGAGTTTGGACCTACAGCCAGTTTATGGAAAAAAACCCAAAACAATCAAACAACAAAACAAAAAGAACATCCTCCCCAAACTAGGTTTAAAGACAATATTTCAGGATAGTCCAAATGCTGAGCTTCTCTGAATGAGATACTCCCTGTGTATGTATTTAAGGTTTGCTTCATCTACTGTAAAAGATAACAACTGCTTTGCAGATAGGGTACTGTGGTGAGCGTCGTAACACCTTTCTGATGAGGTACCTGCTGCCTACCAAGTCTGTCCAAACCTGGATCTCACAGTATTTAAGCTTCAGGTTTAAACTTCGGTTTCATATACTAAACATGGCAACTATATCTGCATAGCTAATATGCCTCAGGTTCACTGAACACAGGAGTTGCTAAGTTCATGAAGAATCATGTAGGATGTTATTTGTGCAAACTAAACTTTGTGGAAAAAACCTTTCCATGAAGACACCTAGCTTCAGAATCTTGCAGTGCTGAGCAAGGTACTGAGGCGAAACTTTCACGAAACTTGTAAGAAAGTAGATTTTGACTGAATTAGGACTTTCTGCTAACGAAATCCTACATAACTGCTATGATGCTAGTAAGTGTAGTATTTCAGTTTTCAAGATTTTTTTCTGTGAAAATATTCAATATTTAATGACTGCAAATCTGTAATTTTCCAAAACATTTTAGAGGTTTAACCTTCTGTCTGACACTACTGTCAATTCCTTTTAAAATGGTTAAACAATCCTTACTAAATAAACATGGTTTCTGCAGGCTTGGTTTTGCATTAGCATTAATATCTTTCCATTTTATGGTAATGACTTCTGTTAGGCCGTGAATCAATCTTTATCAGTTCTTCCTATTCACTTCAGTTTCACTTTTACATATGAAAGACTATTAGGTTGGAAGATATGTCTAATAGGTTATTTAATCTCCTTTTAGCTGTAATAAAAGTATTTTCTCTACTCTAGGCCATCTCTAATCCATGGATAACCCAGTCTAGGATATTGCCAGGATATTACTAATACATATGATACCTTATTCCTATGCTATATGTTGCTGTCATTATTTCACTGTATCTTTCCACAGATTTGATGGCATGGTGAGTACTGGTGCTTATACATCTGGTCTGACACTTTGCCCTGAACAAGCAGGATGTAATTTAAAATTTTCTGTAATGCTTCAGACACTTCTTTCTTTGCTATATTAGCCTGTTCTTGTCTAGTCTTTGGACTGGAACACTGGTTTGTGTTTGCTGTTGAGCTTAAAGATATCTTTTATTTCTTATAAGCTACTGTATCCTACTTCCACCTTCAAAATTTGGTCCCTCTATTTGCAAAATATATTAATTTCTCATAGATTTAAGATTTGTAGGCCGAATGTTGATTGTGGATTAAAGCAGAGGGGATTATTCTTACTTTGAATATCCTTTTCAAATGTCTTTCCTTTATACTCTATTTCTGCAGGTCTCTTACATATTTATATACTACAATCAGATATGGTTTGAAAATGTAAAATATTCTCACAAAACTTTGAAATTATTTCCTTTTACGTTAAAGTATCTGCAAGAACCACCACTTGTGTTGTACTCAGCCAGGGTCTTTCCCAGGTCTGAAAGGCAAGACTTTGATATTCTTCTCTCACTAGATCTCAAGGAGCTCCCTGTCCATGCACCAGCAAATCAGTAGAAAAATATCAATGTTGAGATCTGTGATGCAAATGCCAGAGAAAAATTTGTACTAAAAGCTAGTACAAAAACGACTGGAGCTGTAGAAAGTTTCCATTGATTTGTATTAATTCTCTAGCATTGTGTGTAATTAAGCTGTTAACTTGTCAATGTAATATGAAATGTTTTTAGTAATTTGCATCTTGTTCTTTACCCATAAAAGACATAATACAAGTAATGACTTAAAGGCCTATCTTAAGATGATACCACCACAGCGTTTCCAGTACTGTACTCTTTCCATAAAGTGAACACACTGGAGTTCTCCACAATTAATTTCATCATAATACAAATAAGGGTAGGATTCCCTCCCTTTCCAGGAGAGAAAATCAGACAGGTTATGCTTATACTTATTCTATCAGGAATATAGAGCAGGTTGGTTACTTGTTTTTCTGACACAAGCCAAAATTTGTTTAATGCTGAATTCAGGAGTTGCTCAGGGCATTTGCATATGGCAGAACATGCATTTTGTGTTTCAGAGAGCTGCAAATCCTAGTGCTGGACTAAAAAGCAGCCTCGGCTGGCAGAGCCTCTTTGGACTGACAGTTCCTCTTCTCGGAGAGAAGGAGCAGGCAACTTCCAGGGTTTCTCTCCTGGTTGTAAACTGTGGGGTTAGTTAGTATGCTGCAGCCGAGCGATTTTCATTTCTGATAAAACTTCGCCTGAGAGGTATTTGTTGATGATTGTCAACAATCAAATGAATTATAGATGATGTTGGTAAACAAAATGCCGCCTTGATGAATGATGAGTTGACTATATCATGACATGACTGCTAAGTCATTCAAAGCACTGATTAAACCCATTACAGTAAAATAATCACCATCCATTACCTTTAATGTCGTGAACTGACAACCTAGTTAAGGCAGCTGATGGTGTCAGCAAAATGATTTGTTGGTCTTCATGTCCAATGACAATAAATCACTTCCATAAATCAATGAACAGTAGCAATAAAACAATATATTTTCATTTTTCTTGACATTCAATTACAGAGTGTGTATACGGACTTATTCTTAAACATTCAGTGGTATGGCAGGATTCAGCATCCACCAGCAACTAATACATATAGTTGTTGAGATCTTGTTTTGTCCAATCATGTTTTTCCCTTAGTTTTGTTTTCTGCTGCATCTGCTGTTGTGATACATCACTTGTCTTGTAGAGCCAGACTCATTCTTAGATTTAAAAAGTAGAACTTTTTTATTCTTTTCACTACATCTGAAAAGGTTTCTTCTTTGATATGTCTCTGTTCTTTTCAAAACTTCAAGGATGATGGTAGCATTCTTGTTTTTTCTCCTTGTTAGTAACGCCTTTAGGCTAATAAAGTCTATAATTTGGATGCAGTTTAAACAGAAAGTGAATTTAAACATTTGATCAGCCAGAGCTGGGTTCAGAGTCCTGTACTGCTCATGAATGAGCAGTTGACTACATTGCTAAAACCCAACCCAGCTTGCAGCCATCATCCTCTCTTACTTATGTTGTCATTGGGGTTGTGCTGAACACCAGTTCTGGCAAGCTAAGAGTTTGGGGAGCCTCGGATTTTATTTTAGAAATATACATCTAAATCTACCAATTTCCCTCTCTTGTAATGGATATAGTGTCTGTTTATAAAGTTTTGGGCATGAATCAAAGCACCTATCCCTGGAAGTCAATTATACATGCTTTGGAAATTATGAAATGCAAGACACTTCCAAAAGATTTTAAATGATCAGGTATCTTTATTAGGTAAGTAAGGCCTTATGTTTTTTGTCTGAGGATTGACAAGGCCAAAATATTAATTTTTTTTTCAAAACAAATTTAACTGTTAAAACATTTTTTTCTGAATTGCTTCCTCTGCTCCACCTATGCTCATCCACACCACCATACTCTTAAAATACCCTGAGGAATTCACAGGGCATATTTTTTTAACATAATTCAAGTAACGTATTTCCTGGGTGGGTAATAGGAAGACAGAGCTGGAATAACAAATGGCTGTGGATCATCTATACTGAGTCCTCTCATGTATTCACGTGTCCCATATCTCTTCTCGGTTGGACTTTATGTGTTTGTGTTACACTTGGGTTGTAGGAAGTTCTCTATCAGCAGGTACAGGTCTTTTCCACATATGTGCAAAGAGAAGAAGGGTCTGTGGTGGTTTTTCCCACGTATAGTCCCAGAGGATGGAAGGAAGGGCTCTGGCTGAGGAAGCAAAGTAATACGCGTCACATCTACATTGACCAATGCTTAGAGGTACAGCTTAAGTTACTTCAACATAAAGGGCCTTGCATGTAATGTCTGTGTTAAGCAAAATAGGAAGTTCTAAAGATGTACATCAACTACTGCGTTGCTAATCTTTCTTCCATTGATGTAAGTTTGAAAATCACAGCCAGTGTGCTTTTCTGCACCACTCACCTGTAGAAGTCACTCCGCTGGGTATATGGAGTTGCACAGATTCCTAGTGCCAGGTCCTCTGCAGCGTGCCAAGCCTTTTCTGAAAATAAGACTCAATTTTGACTTGCTTCTAGACTCACTGTCATCCAAGGTAGCATTTTAGCATGTGATCTGTTTCCTTGAACATTTGCCTGCTGAAGACAGAGAGATTGTCTTGGAGATGAAACTTTTTCAATGTGGCTACATTGCATAGCATGTGAAAGATTTTTCTCATTTCTTTCTAAAAATGAGTCTGTCAGTAGAGAATGATTGGTCTCACTGGACATATGGGCAGTTAGAACTAGAAAAGCTGAATGTCACTTAAGGGATGGTAAAAATGAAATGTTTGACTATATGTTATTTTTTATGTCGTATTTAGATTAGAATATAGAAAACGCAAGTAGTCAGTATGAGTTATTCGGCAGACGCCAGAATGTGTCAAGAAACACTTCACTTTTTGATGAAAGTGAACTACGATGGAGACCCTGCACTGAATTTGCAGAAGGCATAAGGTGTAGATACCTATTCCAAAAGTAATATCTGCAGCAAACACTTCTGAACTGGTGACTTTCAGAACATTGTGGGATATTTGCGGTGTAAGGGTTATTAAGAGATCATTTGAGATAACAATCTTCAATTTGGTTCTGAAACGCCTCAGCAATAGCTCAGAAAACAGGCACTAAAGCACACAACTCCCTGTATGGAATCATCTGTCTGTAAGATCTGTCGAAGCAGTTAAAGTTTGTAAAAGAATTCACAGAGCTTTTATGGAAAAGTTGAGCGTTCTCAGATTTTGCATTAAATGTAAGGGATTATTTGTGTTATCATCAGGGAAAACTATTTCTTTCCTATAACAGTGATTCATTTAGCTTATTACTCCCCACCCTCCAAACCCTGTCTGTATGTCCAACCTCATAGCCTTTTCCAGGAACTTCTTGTCACACTGGTGCCTTGCCTTGCAAAGCAGAGCGTGTGCCTTCTATCACCAGGCATGCTCTCACCTAGAAACTTACACCTTTGGGCCCTATTTTGTCTGGTTCATACTTCATCTTAGTTTATCAACTGAGCTTTAAAATGGTCAGAACAGGGCTAGGAGTGTGGCCTGGAGACTGAGCTTCCTTCCCCACTGGCAATGGGGTTCTTGAGCATCGTGGCTCAGATGATGCTCTCTCATCATGTCACGCTGCTGTCACTCCTGCTGTTGAAAGGAGAGGAGGGGAACAGGCTCTCTCCACCAGTCCCCTCTTCTATTGCCTAAAGCTTGGACCAAAACCTGTGGGAGAGCAGGCTCAGGAGCTCCCTCCTCCCAGACCCACCAGCAATGCAATGCCCATAGCCTCCAGCAAATGGCTTATTTTCAAGTCAGGGCGGAAATCAAACAGTTCTGCAAGCGTTGAGGTGAGCACAGTGCTTTAAAGTCCTCAATGTCCTTTGGTTTCCCCAACATATTGAAGATGGAATTTCATTTTAGTCTGAATCAGTCTGGCCATTTCTAAGTTTGACTAGCTTATGTTGTATCTCAGTTGGTAGAGACACAGACTATTTAATAGTTAGTCTGTCCACTGGGAATAAGAGCATCTATAGAGCATTTTTCAGGATATGCTGTTCCATAACTTGCTAAAACTGCAAAAACAATAAGAAAATGGGTGATGTGCAGTAGATAAAACTTTAAAAATAACATTTAACTGATCATTCTTTATTGGGTCCTAACTCTGAGAGATTGTGTAATGCTTTATGTTTAAAGTGAAACAATCACTTTTTGTACTTTCAATAGCTAAATGATGAGATTGTTGCACTATAGCTGTACTTCTGCAAAACATTCATCACTGTATATTCTGTATGCCTGAGAATATCTACCGAAAGGATTGCTTTAATGAGACAAAGAGGTAAATTGTTAAAAAATTTGCTTTCCTACTCCATTTTAAAATTTCCAGAGATCAAATTTCAAATATTCCTGTTATCATCACCTTAAGGTTAACAAGAATATGACACAATATAGTGAATTAAAATATATGGTTTTACATAAGTATTAACATTTTAAATAGTTTTAAAGCTGTCTATCAAAATTTCTTTCATTCAATATATATGAGAAGAATGCATTACATGATAGTCTCTGGTCCTTCTTGACTCAGGAAAGGATGAATATATTAACCTTTTTAAAATATCATCTATAAGACCGGTGCAGTGAAATAGTTAAGTACATAAGCTTCATCCCAATCAATATTTATTTCTTGATAAAACTGGCTTTGCAGCATATCTTTGCCATCTCTATAAACATTTCTATAGCAACCTTAACAATTATGTCTGTTTCCTCTCAAAGCCGCTGCAGAATTTTTGAAGGTGTCCTAATTTGTTAATAGCACAAATATTGGAAGTTGACCCCAAAGTCCTTCTGGTTTTGCTCGTGCCTGCGGGAAATGAAAAATGAAAGACTGAGACCGTGCAGTTTTTCTGCTGTCCAGCTTGAAAACTATAACAAACCGTGGTGATCCCTGCAATGCATCATTCAATATTGCTGCACAGGGCTCAGAGAAAACAGGACAGAATTGGCTCATTATGGCAAATACAATTTGAAGGTATGTTCTAAAATAGAGGGAGAAAAATAAATACAAGTACCATCAACAGATGGACAGATAAAAAAAAAAAAGACACTGGACAGCATCTGAAATTTAGCTAGAATTTGTTTTTTGGTCACATCTCACCTCCTCATGGGCCACTGCCACCCTCTGAGCAGCAGCGTGGGGGGTGGCTGGTGACAGAGCTGGAAGTCAGCAACGCCTTGGGCTGGGGCCAGCAGGGATGCTGGCTACTGAAGCATCGTCTCCTCCTCAGAGAAAGCACATTCTCCATGGATGAAGACAAAGTGAGGGGAGACGAAGGTGGGAGAGGAGGAGTACAAGCACATCCAATTTTTATAACTCTCATGAGCGTTTTCCTTTGTCTTTGACACCTGCCCTAGAGTACACGCAGCACACTGCTGAATAACGTCACAAAGACCAAAGCCATGATTACGCTCTGGCTGGGTTATTACAGCAATTTTATTTCACACTTGTCTATTAAAGTATAGTATGTAACCACACAGCAAAGATGATCTTCCAGGAAGAGAATGAGAGGTTCTTTAAATCGTCCTTCTTTTTTAATATCTTGCCATTGAAACCACCATAATGCTATACCGCAGTCATATAATAAAAATAGAAAAAAAAAAAAAAAAGATTTTCTCTTTGTTAGGAATGTGTTCTGTGTCACTGCTCACCAGCAGTTTATCAAACAGATTTTCCATTTTGTCAGCTCAGCATATGGTGTTCAAAACCTGAATTTTATATTTTTTTGGTAGGAGGTGGGGTACAAGGACATAAACAGCTATTAAAAGCATGCTTCCCATGAAATGCTGGAGGAAAAAAGTAAAACTTACATTTTATCATTAACTTTGCTGTTTTGATTAAAAGGTAAAAGTCGTTCACTTTATTTTCTTGTAAGACTCTCCTACTTGCCAAGAATCTCAATTTATGCCTTCATTTCTCCCATAAGAAGAATGTATTCAGCACTGGGAATTTGGTATATATTGAGAATATATTTGTATTTTAAATTGGTAAATTGCAAAAATTTACCAAAATTTTCAACAAGATTCAGAGAAAATTAATTATCTAGTGAAAATGCAAGGATAAGCAAAGTAATATATGTATATATACATAGAATCATAGAACTTGTTGGACTGGAATGTCCTCCAGAATAGCTTTTATAATAGGTCTGAATGGTAATATCACTGTTAATGGAACTTAAGAGCACATTTACCTGGCTGTAGCCAATTAGTCACCCATAGTCTCTGCAAAGTCTATTATATTCTCACTCTTTGCCCTAGTCCTGGCAGACGCTGTTTACTATAAAGGCAGAAGAAGAGAATAATTTTAGAGTGATGTCTCCTAAAAAACATCCTCCAGCAAATGTAGCTGTATCTTTACAAGATGCTCCTGGTGTCTCCTAATTCTCCATAGCTGTGGTGCAAGGGCGATGCAACTTAGACCTCCCAGACTCGCATATCTTACACCACATGATCTTTGTTGTTGGGAATTTAAATTCATCAGTGAATTAATAAACCAGCAGTGTTGTGGCATGGACACACATCCCACTGATCCATCCTTGCTTCGGGCCAGTCACTTTTAGTAGTGGGACATTTGTGTGACATCTTCAGCCAGCGAAGTTCATTTATCAAAGCCTGGAGCCTGTCTTCGCTCTGGCTCAGTCCTTGGGAAAATGATCTCTGTGTCAGAGCCCGATGAGCAGCTGTCACCAGTGTGGGTGTGACATGAGGCTCTGCTTACAACCTGCGGTTACAGAAAGCATTTCGCTGACGTTAAACAAATTGCCAAAAGAAATAGATTGACAACTCTTTTGTTGTCACCGGGAAGGGATTTGATTCCTCTTGTCTGAAAAAGGTTGTGATTGGTAGAGGGTTCTGTCAATATACTGAAATGCACCAGTATATTTTCTATCTTTGCATTAACCCCATAAAAGAAAAATATTGGTTTTCTTTTTTCCTGACTTCTTGTTTTCAGGTGTGTTTTTTCCTAAATAATCAGCACAAATTACAGTCATTGTTTTGTTGTGTTACTCCTTGCGCAGTCTTAGTCCAGTTGAAACATTTACAGATCTTACCAAATACAGGGGCTCTCATGCCAAATATTTGTTTACAGGGGGAACCATGTTATCTGTGTCAGTTCAGGTAGGTTATAATTTCTTTCTCTGGGTGGCCATCCTGCCATACCACTCCACTTTGCAGGGAGCTGCAAACAGTCAAAGCAAAAGGCTCATACGTCAAGCACAAGTCCTCTTCTAATATATTTTCTTCCAAGGTACCTGGCAAATATTTGCAAACTCACTCAAGGACAAGCAGGCTTGATCAGGAGAACTGGTCGTGTCCAGACTATGTCATGCCATGGTTGTGGGCTGGGAAATGCAGTACAGGTGAGGCCCAGATATCCAGCAAGTTGGTTTGATGATCAAAACCTTCAGTACTTTTTCTGTTGATCATGAATTGAGTTAGCACAAAGGAAAGTTGATTGTAACCCCTTCATCCCATCCAATCCTGCTCCTGTTTCTGTAATAAGAGAAGAAGCATAATGGTTGAGGAAGGTCAAAGAATTTGATTTTTTTTTCATTTTAATGGATTACATGGATTATTCTTTACATGCTTTGCTCTGATAGTTAATGAGGCATATTGGGTTCAAAGGAACAGCATGAGAGTAAATGGTTTTGTCAATAACATCCTTAGTACTCATGACTCAGGAGAAGTCCACAGGTCTCCATGCGGAACACCTCCACAGCTAACAGAACATAATTATTTTAGTACACATTTGTTTCGTATTATTGTTTCATATATATCTGAATTCTGCATCATGCTAACGCTCAGTTATAGGGGGTTGCTATGTTCAGCTAGGAAGGATAGCTCTTGGGAAGTGAATAAAGATGTTTCTGTTGTAGCTGCTAGAAACAAGTTACTGCATGGTAATGAGAGCCGCATGTTTAACTGTGAGGAGGAGGAGTTCAAAGTTAGTGCAGGGTGAAGCAGATTTCTGCAAAACTCTCAGCTTCTCACGTTTCCTGAAATCACTCCTGTCACACAAAAAAAAAGATGGCATGATATGCATCCACCATTGCTTCATTGAGATGATGTAATGATTAAATACAGGAGTCTGATTTGGTAAATTTGTTAAAACAAACTTGTAGCACGCAAGCATAAAATGGGATGTAAAGCCAAAGTAAAAAAAGATGTTAAATCAAATATATATCCACAAAGAAAACTCATGAGTATTCTAATTGAGGGTGCTTATCTGGCTCTCTTGAGAGATACCTGCAAGTTTATCAACTGGACTGAACCCTGCCTCAGAAATTGCAAAGATGCTGTAGAAAATGTGTTGTTATTTATGCTCATACTTACTAGATTACAGTTACACAAACTCTCTTTATTGTTATTTTTAAGTTTTCCAGCCTCTTTAAGCTAAGTAAATCAGTGAAGTAATTCCACCATTTCCCTTCTGTGCCTCCATACTCAGTCCCACATGCATTTGTGATTTAATTGGGTTTATTTTTTTATTTAATGATTCCCCTATCTAATCGTTCTGTGAAAGGCCTGACGTTTACTTGTTTCTAAAGCATGCAGTCCCTGTGGTTATTAATCAACTAAGAAATAAATCAAATAAATAAATAAAATGGAAAAGAGTAAAAAATTTCTGCAATTAGAACATAAAAGTGAGGCAGTCTAAAAGGCAATGAATGCTAAAAGACACTTTATTATGAATTGTCGGTACACATAAGAATAAAAGTTTTAAATTTATGAAATCCTACTAAGAATACATCCTCTTCCATTACAAAAGGGATTTAGTATCAGTGAAAGATATACTGCAAAGTGATGCCGCCCTCACGCAAGATGGCTGTGTGGTATCAGCAGTGAGCACTCCCACACTATTTAGGTGTCAAATGGTATGTAGGCTTGTAAAACTAAATGGGTTATTCGTGAAGAAATCTGTTTGTAAAGGTGCCACAACTGTAGTAAGTCAGCCTAGGAATGGCTCTGATGCCTTTCCTGGTGCCTTCTGAGCAAACTCTTATGAAGCAAGGAGTTGTAACCGTCTCCTTACTGTGCTACATCTTTTTTCCCCCCATAGAAACCTCTGTAAATTTGGGGGTTGTTCTCTGCTTTTTTCCTAATTCCTGATGTGTAGATTACTAGTTCCTAGGCTGCACTGTGGACACAGCCTCTGTTGGCCCACCACCACATCCCTATGTCTCTTCAGCCTGTGATGGCAATAGGGATGCTGTCTAGTCCTTTGGCAATGTCTTTGCTCCTCTGGATTGTTCACAACCTTTCATAGTAATTCCTACATCCAGGCTAAAGTTCTTCCATATTTTCTTGCCACTGGCAACATTCACCTAAATATCTAGCTCAGGGAGACTAGACTCTTAAAGCCTCCGCTGTTGCCCAGAGTCCATAGGTGCCTCATACACAGCAGTCCCATTTTAAGTTTACATTTTGTCCTCGTTTTGAGCAGCTCTTTGGACCAGACCTGACCTTTGCCTCCCAGTCATTGACACCTCTGCAGCAAGCTGCTTGCCTTATGCAGTACTTCTGTAAGCTAATGTAAGCTCTAAACAAGATCCTACTTTATTTTGTGCAGCTTTAGCCACAGCCTCTTTCTGTCAGCTGGCCCCCAAAGACTTATTTTCCATCACCTACAGTTGGTCACACTTGCCCAGTCTAAGATTGCTGCTTATCGTTGTTGTTTCAACGATATTGCATCTGGCACCACAATCCAGCTGGAATCAGAACGGTCATTCATTTAATAGCATGGCTGCAAACATGGCAGCTGAATGATAGGTGACTGACTTGGGCCGCGCATATGCTTTGAGAGCCCTTTCTTTTCCCGAAATTGCACTGCAGGCATCATCCCCTCAGCTAAGGCCCTCTACATCCCTGGCCTGTGTATGCGCTGCTCGCTCTTTTTTCCCTGGAATAGCTGCAGCACTCTAGCAATTACAGATGGCTGTGTTTCACATCCTCCTTGCAGCTATCCCTTGCTCATTCTTCATGGTTGCCTTTAGCTTAAACCTATTTCTTTGCACTGGAGGCAGGGGGGAAGTTTTGTGGGTTTTTTTTCCCAAAAAGCTGTGGTTTTGCTGTTTTCTCTAATCACTGGGGTGGCCCAAGTGGGGTGACAGTGTTTGGAGGTGTCCTTCTGCAGGGAAAGCATTGCTCTATCAGCAAACTTGCCTGTAGCTGGAATTCTAGGTTTGTAGGGAGTTATCTCTGAAAGTACAGCTAAACGAGGAATTTTTCACTTCTTGAGATTAAAATTCTTGTGACATTTTTATGTAAGTACTTGGGAGGTCTCTTCCGGTTTAATTTGTTTGGAATCATAATGTTTATTTCAAAGCTTCTGTTGGATGTCTGCTGTTTCAGTTCTGTCCTTGGCAATGGTGTTTATCTTACATTTCCTTTTTTTCTTCCCAATGTGATGGCTAATATCCTCCCCTTTTCAATTTCTTATTTTTTAGCAGCCATCGCTAGTCCACTATACAGAGTTTATTTTCCCAAAATTTATGTTTGTGCCAGATTCTTTGTTAGAAATTCAGCATGGCCAATGGTCTGAGTCACTCTATGCTAATCACCTTCTCTGCCTCGCTGTGTTTCTCACTAGACTGCCTCCACCACATTTCACATACCACGTGTTGGCTCATAAAACAAGAGGGTTTCATGCTGGTAATTCTAACTTGCTCTTTATTTAAGCAGCTTCAGAGTTGTTGCAAATGCAACATAGGCTCCACTATGACACATGAGTTGACGTAATTGTTTTTCCCTCAAATTCTTCCTCCTTTTTACGTTTTTCTGCACTTCAGGGTAAATATCTCTAGGGTATAGACAGTAGTGAAAGCTCCATTTTCCACGAGTATTTAGTACTTTTGCAAACAGCATGTTTAGTCCTTCTAGGAAAGGCTGTTCAAGTCTGTTCATTCTGCACCTGGACGACAGTCTGAGTCTATGCCAGACAGGCAGTAATCCTGACGAACATCAAATCAATGCAAGAGTTCTCCTAGAGTTGTATGCCTGTTATGTACCTTTTTCTGATCTGGGAAAATTTTCCCTCTCCTTTCCCAATTGAAAAAACAAACCACGAATAAGAGTTTAAAACCTGTTTGGCGAGAGTGAGTCTGGATGATAGACAGGTATGTAGGAAGCTTTCAGTGACCTAGTCCAAGACATGTATACTCACCACGTACTAGATGTGCTGTACAAGGTGATTTCTAGATATCATTTATTAACTTTTGTAAGTGGTTTGGATTAGGTGATGGAATTCTTTGACTACTGGAATAGTGAAGTCTCAATGTCTGGCCCTCCAGCTTCATGTAAAATATGCCCAGACTGAAGAAAAAGTGGTTCAGACTGAGGAAGGGACATGTTTTTCAGATGGCATTGATAGAACTCAGGGGACAGAGCTTGCTCCATGGAAGGATTTTGCTATATGTTTAAGTTGTGCAAAATACGATGACCGCTCCTTTGGCCTTGTTTCTTCCGTGCACATCAGTACTGCTCTCTTCAGTTTCAAAGGCGAAAGTCTAAACCAGTATTTTAGAAACGCACTTTTGATATACCAGAGAAGCTTGTGAGACCAACAAGTCCAAAAATGTTTGAAGAACTTTGACATATTGACCTTTTAAGCCTCAAGTTTCAAGGAAGCAGTTAATACACAACTATAATATTTATGCTATGCATACAATGCAATATTCATTGATCTCAGGGCCTCAGTAAATGAGTACCATGCAAACAGAAAATGTTTTTTGCTCTAATCCTGTAGATTAGAGGTTCTTTTCTCCCCATTTTAAGGCATAGAAGTTGAGTTGTACTTGGATACAGAGGTTATGCAGAAGATTTGTGATAGATTTATTATTCTGTGTCTCATTCAGAAACCTAAGTCAGACAGAAGGGAAAAGGAGAAGCAAAAACACAGTGTGATGGCTCGAGCACTGTTAATAAAAAACAAATAGTTAAGAATTTCAAACTTTTTTAAAGTAAATAGTAAATTTGGTTGTCCCACATGTGCATTTTTTTTAAAAATTACAGTTATAAAGTTCATATGTATCTTAAAAATAAGAAAGTTCATATATATGATATAT
>NW_009710660.1:0-3132 GCF_000703405.1 Apaloderma vittatum | reverse complement strand
GATCCCACGCAGCCCCTGCAGTGCCCTGCCCGGGCCCGGCGGGACAGAGCCAAGGCACTGGCCTCGCGGAAGGCCACGGTGAAAGCCCAGCCTCGCCTTCAGTATGTCACTATCCGATGTGAACCAGTTAAACCTGTTCCAAAGCACTGAACTAGCTCCAGTTGACTAGCACAAACTGAACCAAAATAACTTCACCCACAACCAAGTTCGCGCCAAAATACGTATTAATTGAGATAACCGCACAGCCCCTGTGGTTGGATTTTGTTGTGTCTGACAGTGTGCTCTCCGTGTCCTATTTAAAACGCATAGGTTAAAACCACAGGCAGCATCAATATTCAGCTGACTACCTCATCTACTAGAGTAGACCAGCTGGAGTACGGATGGTACTCATGTAGGAACAGCATCACATACTGCAGGAAAGAGCAGGGTGGTTACATGCTACCCTACAGCATCATCTGAAAGCTTTAATCACACAAGTTGTATAAAGAAACTAAACTTAAGATGTTCTTTTTGCATCCAGAGCAATTATGATAATGGACAAAGTTATTAGCAGAGAAACAGATCTCATTTGTCTAACGTGTAACTAAAAAGCAGGCATCACACGTACAAATAATGTATCACAGATCATTTTGCTCACCTGCACGCCTTCACTGCAGTTTCAGACCTGTGCTGGGGGCCAGCTGTGGCTAGAACGTCCCTCCGGCGGCCGCATTTCTGGTGTGTCCCCCCACTGTCTCACTCCCAGGGTGTCAGGTGGAGGAGTAGCAGCAGCAGCGTTCAGCCCACACCGAGGTCACACATGCCTCGATGAACTGAGCGCAATCGACAGAGAAAGATCAAAACAAATTGGGAGTCAGAAGCTGTACAAGTTTGTGTAAGCGTAACCCATATCTTGTTCATACCATATTAAAATCTCTACCGCATTGCAAGAGAACAACTAAATGCTGAAGTCTGATTCCCCTTAGTTTTATCAAGAATATTTCTGTCCTGTTTTGCGCACTCTCTACATTCATCTTAAAATCACAGTAAATACCTCAGTGGGTTTTCTTTTGATGTCTCAATGCTCACTATGACTCCTGTTGAAAAAGTTACATCACAGGCTTCAACGTCTGTTACTTTACTGACCCTCAGCTGTAAGGAATACCTTTTTTCTCCTGGCTGCTCTGCAGCACATATGAATTATAATAGCTCTGACAATAAATACAAGCTGTCATGTAGTCATGTTGGAAGAGCTTTCCTTCTTTAATAGCACTACTAATAAAATAGTGAACCACAGAAAATGCTAAATAGATAACACAACCTCTAAGAGCTTACACTTTTACATGTTCTGGGCGCAATAAAAGAATATAAACTTTTAGTGGAAATGATACAGCGGAAAATTATTCAGGATATGGAGATCACATGCAGGGATTGCTCCAAACAAGAAGACAATAAATTAGCATGAAGTGAGGAAGGTCAACAAAATGAACCTTTACCTACACATATTTTTCTGCAGGTACTATTGTATGCTAAAAGACTAACAAAACCTAAGTTACACTTCCAGGATCCAAACTTTTCAATTACTTCAATATACTAACTCTTTTCAGCCTCACACTGTCCTGTACCAATGGTTATGCACCAAGTTTCTCATGAAATAAAGATAATTGGATCTGCACCTCAAATTAGTTCCCTTTCAATTAATTACATATAATTCCCTTAGAAACTCTAAGCATCAGGAACAACAAAGATGTAAACTAAAGTGCAGTCAAAAGGCAGATTTAAGGTGAAGGGAAGCAGAAATTTCAGAAGCAAAATGTAACAGTCTCAAAATACCTGTTGTGGAGGAGAAAAAACAGAACTGACACAAGCCCTAACCTGCAAAGAGAAACAGAACCAAGGGGGCCGGTTAGCTCAGTGGTTTCAGTGTGGTGCTGACAATGACCAACACTGAGGTCAGGGGTTCGATTCCCGCTGGGTCCCCATGTGTTGCCTGGTCTATTCAAGAGGTGGCGTCCCTGCCCATGACAGGGAGGTTGGACTAGATGATCTCTAAGGTCCCTTCCAGCCTAGGCCATTCTGTGATTCTATGATCTCTGGGTATCAGAGTCACTGAATGTAGATTTCACAAACCATTGCTACAATAGCATCTTTTTAAAAAATAGATCAATACATACAATAGAAACTAATCTTATTTATAAAGACATTTGCTTGCAATAAGAAAAAAACTTTGCTTTGTAGGATACAAATTAAAGCTAGGTAAGAAACACAGGTTGGAAAACAGCACCACCTTATCAACTGGAAATTACGTGAAGTAGAACCATGACCCACAACAGCATGGAGAAATTTGGAAGGATGCAGGGAAAAATGTTTGGGCTGTGAAAACACCACGCCTGCTAAAGGCAAGCAGCTGTTTACTGCCGGAGTTGCACTAGGGATCTGGGCATCAGAAGCATGCACTGCTGCTGACTCGCTGGAAGTTGCTGCTACGTTAAAGGACAGATTATTTTCACTATTACTTCTAAATACTTGTTTTTTCCTGAATTTTATTTATTGCCCCCTGCCAGAAATTCTTAGGAAGCTCCTAATATAAATATTTGCCTTGTGAGGAAACATGAAAAACCCCAAACAACAAAAAACAATCCAAAAAACCCCCACCCCACACTTCAAGGCAGTAAGTGGTTTACTGACTAAGACTCACATTTTCCTTCAAGCCCAAGCAGGCTGCTCCATCTAGTCCATGACAAATCCAGTTTCTTCATCCACCCTGGCTGCATTTCCTTTGGGAAATACTTAATATGTTCACAAAATAAACAGTCGACTCATCCCAGCAACAAGAACCTCGCACGCATGCCTCCAGGCACGCCAGGGATCCCCACAGCCTTGCGAAACCCGCAATATGCAGTTACATTTTGGCAAGTTCTTTTAATTAAAAGCTCATCTTGGGCAAGTCCTTTTAATGACGAGTACATCTTTCAGGGACTCGGTACAAAGCTCCTCCACTACACCTCAAAGAGAAACTCTCGCCCATTCTCCCTGTTTCCTCCTTCCGTTTTTTTCTTTTCTCTTTATTTCTTGCCCCTCCCTGACAAAGCACATTAGCAAACACTCTAATTACAGAGGGGAAAAGTAGAGCAACCCTAAAACACCGCCCGG
>NW_009710659.1:0-26192 GCF_000703405.1 Apaloderma vittatum | reverse complement strand
GTTCCTCGTGGAGCTCTCAAGTTGTCTGCCCTCCTCCCCTGAAACGGGGAAGGCCGGGGTGAGCGGGACTGCCCTCCATGTTTACACAGCGTGTAGCCGCTTGTCAGCTGATCTCGGTGTGGTTCCTCGGTGGCAGCTCTCGTTCGCCTGCGGGAACCTGAGGGGCTCTGCGACTGGGAAGATCCAGTCCCTCCCCACGTAAACAGTGCTGTTCTGCTGGAGTAGTTCACTTCGTGTTGGCTCACGGGCTTGGTTGGGAAGGCTGCCGTTAGACAAGAGAGGGAAGCGATAGGCTCTTCTTGGAGCCTTTTAAAGGAATGTTAAAACTGAAGATTGACTGTTCTTTCAGTATCTTCTCTACTTAGTCAAAATCCTTCCCTATCCAAAAAGATGGAGGTGACTGTAAAACAAATATGTATCAGTTCTCACCTAAAATGAAATTCGTTGCAAGGGTGACAGTGGATAATTGCGTGCTGGTAGTGAAATATGTTCTGTGTTGAACAGTAAATTTGCTGTGTCACACCTTAAGGTACAAAACAGATAAAACAAGGCCTTAAAGACAAATTAAAAATGCTTCTGGTGCTAAACTGTGTTAAAATAGACCTTAAAAATATATTTTGACAGATAGTCCTAAATGGTAATCGTTTAGGTTTTAGGACTTGCACCTCCTCTTTGACGTGGGACCTCTGAACTTTATGGTGCAATTTGAAAGAAATTGTGTGATTGTCAGATGTACTGGAGCTTTTTGCTTTCAGATGCCTTTCTTCTTGGTGAATCTGTGAAGAGTTTTATGTTCTGTATCCCTTGGCAACATAGATGCTTCTTTGCAAAAAACAGCTATTTGAATGAAAGACATGTTAGCATGACAGTTTTGAAAAGAAATAGTTATCAATACTGTTTCTCTTTTTAAGGAAGTTTCACTATGTTGTAATGTAAAATTAAAAAAAAACCACTTGTGAGTTACAGGTAATATACTTTTGTGAAGTAAAATAAGCCCCTAGAGATTTCACCATCACTATCAGTTTTTTCTGAGATAAAAGTCTTACACTGGCTAACTGCTTTAAGTTTGATGTCTTATCTCATTTGTAGACAAGCAGATGTAAACTTGCTGCTCAGAACTCTGAGCTGTCAAAATGGGAAGCAGTTCTGCTGTAGGAAAGCTGCAGTGAGCTTGAAACTCAGAGCTTGAAACAAAATAACTATACACCTGTCTGCAACCTGTGAATATAAAAGGTGTATAGTGCTCAGAAAAATTGAACCTGTTTCTTGTTTGCTTCTCTTTAGTTTTGGTATGTCAGTCCTAAAAATCTTTTGCCTGACAATAGTAGATGTCATGCACGATGTGTGTTGCAATATATCTAGAAATACGTTTTCCTTGTTCTATGATTTTCGAGGCTGTCTTTGCCTCAGTGTTTACAGTGTCCTATTTATGAGTGGTTTACAGTACCACTGTTCCCCCTGTGGTGCATACTTTGGAGTTCAAGTCATCATGGGGTGTATCTCTTCTCTCTTGCGCTTAATGTTGACTTGTAATAAGAACAAACCTATCCAAGTCCTCAACCAGGAAGACACTTGAAGCTATTGTTCTTTGCTCTTCATGGCTGCGTTGCTCTAAGCCACTTTATTTTATGAGTTTGCCTGCATTTTTCTCTCATGACCCTGTACTTTCTCTTGTGCTCTCTTCCACACCTGTTTGTCACAAACCTTGGTCAGTTTGTCAGTAACCTGCAAGTGAGAACCCACTGTGCACTGGTTGTGAACAGCTGGATCCAGCTGTATAATGCACATGCTCTCATTAACTGATGAGACACTCTGGTGTTTTTTTTCCCCCCACATCTTTGCTTTGGAAGCTTTATGTTTGTTTTACCTTGGTATTTAAACAGCAGAGTTGCATTTTTTGGAATGTGAGCACTGGGATAGTTGACAGGCATTGCCAAAAGGCACATTCAGGATTTTTTCCCCTTTCATTTAAGTGACTTCATGTGCAGGAGGATAAGTGTTACTGTGCAGATCAAACTCAGGGTAGAGTAAGGATATTTTTAATTTGGTCATAATAACAAAGTGGAAAAGAAGCTCTAGTGTTGAAGAGATTTGTACCAGAAACTACAGTGCCAGATTGAGTTGTTTGAAGAGTTCATTTTCTAATTCTTGGTCTCTGGGTTGCGTATTCCTAAACTTCTTGCTTTGGCATCTGCTTGGCAACAGCAGTAATTTCTGAAGGTGGTCAGCGGTGGCAGAGGTTGTGCATGTGAAACTGCTTATACAGTCTCCTTGCTCATTTCCCCCAGACTGGGATTTAAACTTTATACTGGTGTGCTCCAAGAGGAAGTTCCCAATTCTGTGCTTCCTGTGTCAGTCTTTGCTGAAAGTGCAGGTTCTGTATTGGCTGACTTCCTAAAGCTATTCAGGTTTCAAACCATCTTTTCACTTGTGCTCCTGAATGAGGTGTGCAGCTGTGCTCTGCTACATAGTACTTCATACTTGTTTATTTGCCAGACTTTGGAAGATGAAGATGCTCAGAGTATGAGAAAGTTGACAATTCTAAATTTTTATAGCTTTTTAACTTGTAACTTCTTTATGAATTTTTTGGAAGCCTTAATAAAGTAATTTTGGAGATTAATGTTCAGATGAAACAGTGATCGTTTAAATTGATTCTGATAAGAATTATAAACAGACTGTAAAAATAACGTTTGCTGAGACATGTGCTCTGCTTTAAAAAGATAGAAACTGAAAAATCAATATAAAATGTCGAGGTAGTGGTTACACTTAAGGAGCTGATAATACAGTTACTCTCAAAGAAAAGAGAGTTGACAAAGTAGTTCCTGGGCTTCATGCATAATAGAAAGGATTCTAGACAGACCTGTTAAAATAGTTGTAAATCTATTTAGATCTAGAATATCCTTATTTATTTGTATTGTGTAATAAGTAATCTTGGATATGTATTCCTGTAAATGAATAGAAAGAAGAGAATTTATAGCTTCGTAGTGGGTACCAGTATTGTTTATTTTTTTTTTAATGACTTATGGAGAGTTGAGTCAGTTATTTCCCCATGAACTTTCTGCTTTCTAGACATTCAGCTTTTTTGTTTGTTAAGCATTTTGGGTAGGCTTTCTAGTTACAGGAGTAGACTCTGTGCCTACTTTGGGAGGGTAAGGAGGAATAGTAAATGAAAAAGTGAATTAAGTTCAGTCGTTGGATAAAAATAACCTTTGCTGGTGCGATTTTTTTCTTGTTTTTTGCGGTGGGCTGAAAGGCACGGACTCAGCTCTTGAGATAAGCTAAGACAAAGTTTATTAGCAAGAAGCAGTATTTATGGGTTACAAACAGGAGACCAGACTATGCAGCCAGAATTGTTATTTGCTCATGTGCTCCTTCAATCACTCTCTTATCACACAGGGAGAACAGACTTTCCCAGGTCTGTTTTGATCATACTCTCCCATTTACTCCCATGCACATCTTGTGTACAGGAAGCCTCTTGTCTGTCCATTCTCACAAGCAAACTCCCAACATGAGCTGTACTTGGCTGGTCACGGTCTCTTTTGATTATTAGCAAGCAAGAGTTAGGTACTTGTTTAGAAAAGAGCTCCAGGGCGAAAATCTTGATTCTGCAATGCAGTACTGCTGGTACAGCTGACTGTGAAGTGTAGGGTATCTGCAATTTTTGATGTATTATGATCTATGTCTTTTTTTTAAAAAAAGTTCATGGAAAAACTACTCAAATATGCATTTTATGTGTTTGTACTGCAGTACAGTATACTGAACAAACATTTACTAATTGAAGTACTAAAAATGTAATTTCTCTTCCGTAATGTTTAAATTACAGATATTAACTACTGAGGTGACTTAATATTTTGACATCCTGCCCATTAAAATTCAAGTACTTGTTTTCCTGGAAGATAAGACTGTGTTTGACTTCCTTCTACTCTTATCTCCAAATTAACGTCCTCTGCCAGATTTGTTGGTTTTGATGTGCTATCTGCAGTTCTTGATCTACTACAGTTTTTGCCCTGAGGTGTCTATTATTAATTTGTCTCATGTTGTATGTGTTGGAAAAAATAAATGAATACAGTTTTCCTTATGTTTCAAAACACACTTTTTTTCTAGATGTTGCTGTTGCTTCTTCAGAGGATCCAGAGCAAGAAAAAGAACAAGCCTGTTGCCAGGGCTTCTTGCCTTGGAGTTTGAATGACTCTACGTAGAGCATCTGTCAATTTATCTGTGTTAGGCATTCCAGGAAGAGCCCCTGGCCTTTTTGATTTCTTGATGATCAAAGAGTTGCCATTTCTAACCAGAGTGCAGTGAATGGGTCCCTCATCAGCGGGTGTTTCTTCAGAATGAAGTTTGCAAATCAGTACAGGGAGAATAAATAAATAGGAACCACCAGGGGTCCCCACAAGGTTTCATACAGAGTGGTTGTATGCTCACGTTGTGTTTTGGAGAAGGTAGGATTTTTTTTCCTGATCTCGTAAAGTTTTGCACGTCTGTGGAGAAATTTGAGTTCAGTACAAAGACCTTAAAAAAAAAAAAGAATATCTGTGGTTGCTGTTGTTATCAAGAAGATGTTTAAACTGGGGTTAATAGTTTCAGATTCTAATTTGACAACCCTGAATTATAATTTTGCCTGTCAGGAATGAATACTTTTCATATCATCTTCTTTCTGCTGGAGTCATGCTCTCATACGCTCTTTAACTTCGGTCACAGAGCCTTTTTTCTATGATAGTCTTTTATTTCTGTTATATTTAAGTTCCATTTTCATTCATGAGTACTTTCAGATTATTCAGATACAAATGCGTTGAACTTGAATGAATTTATGTGAAAGACACTGATCTAAGGTGTGACCCTGAACTTGTTTAGAATTAGTTTAGAAACTAATACTGTATCTTACATGTATTTTAGACATGCACCAGAGTGGTAGCCGTGGACATGGTTGTTTACCTTGACTTAGCTAAGGATCAGTACTTGGCTGTGAAGCTTCAGCTTTTGAGTTATATTTGCTTTTATATTTAGCTCAAGTTCATGCTAAGGGATTATGTTCTCAATAAATAAATAAGCTAACTAAAAAAAACCCTTGAAGACTTTAAAACTCATGTAGCTGCTTATTACTGGGCCTGTGTAGGAGTCTGCTTTTCAACTCTGAGAGCAGAGTTGTTTCTAATGTATCAATAAATGAGGTTAGGTTAGTAAATTTAAATCTGAGTTTTCAGCTAATCCAGACAGTTTTGGTTGGAAGCAATTAAAGATTAGTTAGTAGTTTGGTGAATATGAAAAGACCAATGCCTGCCAGTGGGTAGGCTGATATATTTGTATGAGGTGGTACAAGTCTTCAGCTGTCACCATTACGGGTAGCTGTAAACTTAGTGGTTAAGTTATTTTGGAGAGTGAGTTGAAGTAGTTTTGAATACGTTATACAAATTGAAGTCAATGCCTGTAATGTTTGAAATCATATGACCAGAAGCATGAGTTCATGTATTCATCCTGTTAAATAGGCTGGAAGTTTTCAGTTTAGGGTTTTTAAAACTGGGAAGACTAAAAGTGCTGTCAAAAATGAATATTCTTGACTCTACTTTTGTGAACATCAGATACAGTGGTCATATTCTGTATTGGTGTGTATCATAAAAGTGAATAAACTCTTCAGGCTGTTATGCTATATTAAGCTTTTATAACTAAGAGTGGTAAGATTCAGAAGATTATAGAAAGTATGTCTGGGTATTATTTGTTTCAAAACTAAGATTGTCTTCATGCTTTTCAAGTAGTTTTGTCTGTGTGTTTCTGTTCTTGTCCTTGCTTTCTTTTTTGTTTAGAAAATACTTATAAATATGTCTTTTTCCTCCTTGAACATTTAATTTTATTTTGATAGTAGCTGTGAATAAAACTAGACTAAGGTTTAGATATACATAGTTTTGGAAATTGACTTATTATTCTATTCCAAGAGTACCTGCTACAGAAACTTTTTTTTAAACTCAAGTAGCTTCAGTTAACTAGCAGTGCACCTTTGTGACTTTATTTTTCTGAATATGACCTAAAAATTGACCAAGATTCTTCCTCACTAAACGGCTGCACTAGGAGCAGTACTGTTCTGGAGATCAATTAAGTTAGCTTCACATGAGTTCACAGTTTCTTCGATGCTCAGAGGATGATCTTCTCTGTAAGGCTGCCATGTGCATTCCCTAATTTTCAACAGTTTGGGTTCTTGCATATCCCTTTGTGGTCTAAGGTGACGTAAGAAACTTGATATTTCATTCATTTTCCCTTCTGTATTTTACTCGAAATGTGTTTTTAAGCATGTTTATGAAGAGGTAGTCTGCTAGTGATCTAAAAGTTCCTCACAATTCATTCACTCTGTTTCCAAACCTGGTTAACTAGGTCCACGTGACAGGGAAAATAAATAACTGGAGGCTATATATACTGGGGCAGCTATGAAAATGGGAATGTAATTTTGACACTGATGGGGCTAAGGATGAAAGAATGGGCACAACATGGCCTTTGTTTAAAACTATTGTAAAAGGCTTATAATTTCTAAGCTCAAAATTTCTTTCTGAAGGGTAGGGTTATTTTAAGAAAAGCTTACAGCATAGTATTAATTAATTAATAAATTAAGTAATAAATTAATGTGAGGTTTGGAATTAAGTGGTCAAAGCTGTTCTTGACTGCTTCCATCTTTTGGGCAATTGTTCTGTCATATATACATATATATATATATATATATGAGACATGTTAAAATTTTTATTTAAGTGTGTATGTTGGTCATGTTTTTACCAGTTCTTAAATTGTATGGTAGTTGGATACTTTTTAAAAAAAAAGTATCTATAGAATTCCTGACTATAACACATAATCACTCTTGAAGGTTCTTACCAGTTAAAACCTTTAAGATCTTATCATTTTTTTAAAAAAAAATTGTCACACAACTCCTCTGTTGTTATCACTGCATTTCCTTTACTATAGAGCAATTCTTTTACATAAAGACTGTATTCTTAATTTTAATTTCATCTGTTTTGTTGTACATCTGCGTAGCATTTCACACTAGGTACTGTCCTTGTGTAGGGTTTGCAGGAAGGTATGTATGAGTTGAGGGACAGATGATTGCCTTTTAGCTGTTAGTTTTTGGTACAGACTGGAGATACTGAACATTACACTGGTTTGGGGGTTTATCAAGGTTCTTTGTTTGGGTGAGAGCTCTTCTGTTAGCAGCAGATTTACAATCTGGAATCTGGAAGAGTACTTTTAAATTTTCACTCCACCCCACTTCTGGGGAAATTGCAAACTTAAGAAGCCTTTGTTTTCTGCCACCCTTTGATTATAGACTAGTTTTTTTATGGAACAACAGAGCGGGTACCCCAGATGTACAGATTGCTGAGATTCCCTGACAACAAATGTCCTGTAAATCAGACTTCTTACTGTCCTACTCTGTCTCCTCCGTAGACACTGCACTGGAAGTGGTTCCCTCAGCTGACTTACTTCTCTGCTTGACCTTTTATTTGTAGAGCATGGAAGATCAGCAGGATATCTGGTGTTTGAAAGCAGAAAAGTGCCTGAGGTACTAGCCTGTGCAGAAAACTGCAACAGCCTTACATGCTTTTTCCGCAATTAATGCAGCTGATTCTGTGCTGCTCTCCTTTACCAGTGTCCCACTGCCTGCGCTGTGTTTAATTAGATCCTTTGCAGTTCAATATACTTGTTTGCTTATTACTTTCTTCCTTCTCTCTCATCATAACAGGTAAGACATCCTGCTTTAGTTGCCTTTGTTTAGCTTCTTGTTTGTTTTACTTTGTTTTTTTGTTGTTTAATTTTTTTTAGTGTCAGAGGCTTCTCTGTTAATGGCCTTTGTAGAAGAGTTTTGATGGATCAGGACATTCTGGAAATACCTTAGTAATGGAAATGTGATGGGTTAGTTATAACTTTTTGTGAGTTGAGTCAAATTCCTTTCCTGTTCCAAGAACTCCCTGAATATCACTTACATTTTCTTTTTTTTCTTATTCTTACAGTGTGTTATTTCACTTTTTTTTTTCTTCCTTTTTTTTTTTTCCCCTCAAGGTTGATCTGAAGCATTTTTGAGTCTATTTTCTGAGGTATCTGGACCAGGTTCTGGGTCAGAATTGTGATGCTTCATAGAAATAAGTTAAATGCGTTATCTTTAATGTCATTAATCCTTTGTAATGTCTCTTGGGTCTTTATAGTAGTCTAGACTGAAAAAAAAAAAAGGTCCTTAAATATGTACTGTAACTAGTGTTTGTTGGGAACCTGGTGTAGAATTTTTTTTGTTTGCTTTTTTAGGTTATTGGGTTTGGCTAGCCTTCATCCAGTACCTTCCTTTCCCTTTTTGGAATTTCTCTTGAGTAACTTCTGTCTTTCCCCACTGGCCTTTTAAAATTCCCTTTTGGATAGAGCAGGGAATCTGTGGAATGAATCTGACATTAAAAAATCGCAAGTTGGCTGGTCATTTCTTTCTTCACAACTCCATAAACATTTGTGCAGGCTCTGTTGGATGAATGTACTCTTCCAGTATCCACAAAGGATAATCGGCACCAGACTGGGTTTAGGCACAGTCCTGGTTCTCTTCTGGCTGCTGTAGCTGTAGAAAAACATTTTCCTGGCTCTTCCTTTTCTTTGCTATTGCTGTTCCCAGCAATCTGTTTCCAGGGAGGAGTCTAATTCTCTCTATCCACATCTCACAATTTCCTTCACTCGAGAGGCAGATCTCTTGCCTGCGCTAACAGTTTTTTGAGGTCGCATGAGCATACACTTTTAAGTTGTCTTGAAAGTTTAACACAGCTTGAGGTAGCGCATCCCTAACATTGTATCCTAGTTTGTTAAACAAACTCTTTTCTTAAAGGCACAAAAGGAAATTTGTTTTGTGTTGACCTAAGCTGTCCTCTCCCCCATTAATTGCTGGTAGTGGTGGCAAATTAGTGACTGATGTGCACTCAGAAAGTAAAATTTTACTCCTATGTGAAGCTTATCAAACAGTTAACATTCTTTAGTTTCCTGCATTCGTGCTGTTGCTGCATGCTGCTGTAAGGCAGTATCCTTACAGCAGCATCCACAGCGTCAGATACAAATCAGTTGGGGTACTTGACTCTGAGATTGCGAAGAATTAATGTAGGTTCTTCAGAATCTTGTTTAGGATCCTCAAAATTAATAGGTTTGGTGTCACAGCTTTGGCTCGATTGTTGGAGAGGTCTGTCAGCAGCAATAGTCCTGTAGCAGATGTATAGTGTTTTAAAACAAGAAGAGGTGGCCTGTAGTTTCATGCTTGTCATGCAACTGTAGGCATGTAGGTGCCAGAGGAGTTGGCATGTGGGATCACGTTTGTCGAGAGGTGATGCAGGGATTCTTCGCAGTATGCTTGGTCTGGCCCTGGGGAGTCTGTTGGTTTTGTCAGTGACTAATTGATGAAACTTTCCCTTTTATTGTAGCCCAGGCTGGAAGCATTTTCTCAATTATTGGAAGATTTAATATCTGTAATCCACTGCTCTGACATTTATCCGAAGTGATTTAAATGACATCCAAAGAGAGAGTTATTTGTCTTCACAGAAGTAGTAGTACTTGTGGGGTCTAGATTTGCCATCTCTTTGGTTTTCTGATACATTTCCAAGTCAGATTTTGTGATTGCTAACTGAACAGTGGTCTTTCTCTAGCTTGTTAATTGTTTTCTCCTTTGTAATAAAGATTACTATATATGTGGAAAAAATATTTAAAAATAAGTCAAATATACAATAGGAAGAGAACACAATAGACTAAATTTTAAGCAGTGTGCTACTATGAAGGGTTTGTGTTTTGTTTGTCTTCTAGTGCTACTTTCATAGATAAGGCAGAAGAGATTTCTGTCTCATTGCAGACCTCGTGAGAATATAGGAGAAATCAGATGAGTATAAAAGTAACAAAATATTTAACCAAAACAGGAGGCCAATTGGTAGTTGAGAGTCTAGAATATAATTTTGGTGCATGTAGCAGGTGGAGGAAGGTAATAAATGATGCGGTGAGTGGAAACACTTATAGGAAGTCCCAATTCCTCATTTCAGCTGTGCTGAAATCCATTTATAGTACCCAACTGGTACTGGCAGAGAGATATGAAGAGGACTTTCTGTGAGCATAATAATGAAATAATTGGACTGTTTGTGATCTCACTTCTTTGGGGGCATGTTCTTTGTATTTACTGTTTCAGTGGGAATGCTGAAAGTTAATGTGTGTGAAAAGCTTGTATCTGTTGAACAGTTTCAAATATAGCTTCTGCATAAATTATAAATTGTGACCTGATTCATTTGGGGAAAAAATGGAGATGCTTCCATTGTTTCTAGATATAACCAACTGTATTTTCCAATAGGGTAAGCTTCATGATATGGCACTGTGAAATTTTTTTGGCTGTCCATTAATAAGCTTTTCTCAATGCCTTTAAGCTGTAGAAGATCAAGAAAATTTTTGCATAAAGGTGAATGGAATAAATTTATTTGGAGAGAGTGTGTGTTTTAAACAGTAAATATTCTAAATAATTTTTAAAGGAAATGAGAATGAGAAAAGCCAAAGGGATCTGTCTTGCCCAGTAGCAGATCTCTAGGGAAGAGTATAAGAACAGAATAAGCGTATGCATGTCTTCAGTATACTCTACTAGCCTCCAGCGTTTCCACCAGAGATGTCGTCTTTAATAGCTTCTGATTATTTTATTTATTATTTTTTTGAATTTGTCAGGCTGCTTTATGAACCACTGTGTACTTCTGCCGAGTGGCAAAGAATTCTACCACTTCCCTACATATATGCTGTGTGAAGAATCATCCATTTTTTTCTCCACTTGTCACTTGTTTCAGCTCTTCTATAAACCTTTTGGACTTCTGGCGCTATGTAAAATATTTAAGGTGTGGACAAGCTGTGGGTTTATGTAGGGATTTAATGAAGTTGTTCCTCTTAAGTGATAATTCTTGTCATAGATTAATTTTGGGACTGTTAGTGCATGCTGAGCTCGGTCTTGTAACTTTATTACTACATTTGTGAATGGTAGTAGTCATCTCACAGCCTGTTACTTTATAGGTTAATTTAAGGATGGTTCTGCTCACCTCACCACATGATTTCATGTTTATCTGTACCAAATTTTCATAGAATCATAGAATGGCCTAGGCTGGAAGGGACCTTAGAGATCATTTTAATCCAGCCTCCCTGCCGCCAGGGACGCCACCTCTCGACTAGATCAGGCAACACATGGGGACGGAACGGGAATCGAACCCACGACCTTGGCATTGTTAGCGCCACGCTCAACTGACCGAGCTAACCGGCTTTTATCTCGTTTAACGAGCTAGCTGCACAGTGCTGAGAGCTCCATTTACAGCTGCCCATCAAAACTTGTCGCTTCATTTTTCAACCCTTCTAAGGTAACTTTGAATATTGAGCCATTTGCCTGTACGGGAAAGCTGTCCAACCTCTGCTAGTAACTCCTGTTACTACCCACTGGTTTGGCTCTACTTCACAAGGCTCAACAACTGGGCAGGGGAGAAGGATCAGAATTGGAAGCCCTGTTGCCTGCTTTTATTGCTGCCAGGTAGCTGGCTGCTAACAGTGCATATAGTTTTGTAGCATTTACAGTGGGTGGTTACAGAATTTGCGGATAAGCAAAGGAAAAAGGATGCAAGGAAAAGATTTGGAGATGGATTGGGGGGCATCACCTTTGCTTGGAGGGAGGAAGATATTACTACTGAAAAAAAGTATTTTGGGTAGTTGTATGTTAACAAGGAATGATGATGGCAAACCCAAGACTTTCTTTGGGTAAAGAAGAGAGTAGAATCAAGGTGTGATCATGTCTTTTTCTCCTTCCCACCACGTTATTTCTGTGGATTTAACTCTACAAGGCAAAGCAGGACTTGGCCTGAGTCTATGAAAACCTAACATGTTAGTGTTATACTGAATGTGCAATAGTGTGTATTGCTGGCACCTCGTGTTTAAAATAACAACCCAGCAAAAGGCATATAGGTGAGGGTTTTGAAAGCTTTATGTGGACACCAATATTTTGAACTGTTTTCTACTTTTCATTCTTCTATGCAAAAGAATGTGAACAGTTGCATGCAGGGGGTTACAGCTTTAGCCTGCCATTTGTTTCACTCCAAGCAGACAAAGGACAAAGATATGATGACTAAAGAAACTAATTTTTTAACCTTAACATTGGCTGGATTTTGCACCAGCTCCGTGATGCAATGCACATTCATACATACAGGTCACACGCTTTCCAACCAGTTATAATGAAAGTGAAATACTTTCTTAATGATAACATTGAACTAAGGAGAGTCCAAGGAAGGGGATGAGAAAGCATCATCCAGCTAAAAATGACTAAAGGTGTGTGTAAAATGATCTGTATATAAAATGTTCTGTATTGCTGCTATGTTTTTTTGTAACTTGCAGTATTGTGACCTTAATTATTTTTTTCCAGAAGCATGAAACGCATTTGTTTTGGTTTATTTGATATAAACTTCTCAGTGTTTTGTGCATGTTCAAATAGAAAATAACTCATGTTCTTTGTATAGGTTGTAAAGCAGCTAAATGGAGTCTGAGCAGCTGTTTCATAGAGGCTACTATCGAAACAGTTACAACAGTATAACTAGTGCAAGCAGCGATGAGGAGCTTTTAGACGGAGCAGGTGTAATTATGGACTTTCAGACCTCTGAAGATGACAATCTCTTGGATGGTGATGCATCGATTGGTAAGTTAACATTGATTTTGGCTTAAAAATTTCTCTGGGTTGTATTGCTGTGGTTTTGTGGTGTTTTTTTTGTTGCTGTGGTTTTTTTTTAAAATAAGCAAAACCAAGCCTTTTTCATAGCTGATTAATATTTCTCTTTAGCTAGTCTGTCATTTGGAGGGATGCTTTAAACCTGAATTTCTGTGTGCTTGTCTAAGAGCTACATTGTATGGATGACTTCTGGTACAAGGCAGATATTAATTTCTGGCAGATGACAAACTGTGGGAAAGGATGGCTATTCTGTAGCTAATTGATCTTTCTTCACTGCAGCAGGATTTTGGAAGAATAGCAGTCTTCTGTATTTATTCTGGGCAGAAATTAAATCTCTTTTAATTGTTACTTCGATATGTAGATTGTTTTTGCTTGATTCAGCTTCAGATCTGTAAAACAGATCTGTAGATATTAAATAGAAAGTCATTTCTGTTTAAGATAGTAAACTTAGTTAAATATATACTCTTTTTACTTCCTCTTATTTGGTTTAAAATCAAACTCAGCCTCTTCAGTTTTCTTTTTTTATCACCCTTTCTTCCCCCATTGACACTGAGTTGTCCTTCTTCCCTACAGAATCTCTTCCTTCATGCATTTTTCCCTTTGCCACACCTGGCAATTAGGTATTGGCATCGTATTAGGTAATTGTGTCATATCATAATAAACATATGTCTCATCTGTATTCCTTCTATTTAATTACATATGACTTGAATGTGGAGGTATTTAACCTGTATACCATTGCAGGTATCAAGAATCAGGACAACTTCAATCTACATAAAAATTCCTTCTGCCAAATTATTTACGAAACATAATCGTAGAATCATAGAATGGGCTAGGCTGGAAGGGACCTTAGAGATCATCTAGTCCAACCTCCCTGTCAGGAGCAGGGCCGCCTTCTCTCGACTAGACCAGGCAACACATGATGAAGTCAAGCGCTTGATAGTTAGGAAATTAAGTAAACAACTGGCTTCTGTGTGTAATATTTTGTTCTGAATATTTAACACTTCTAATAAAGTGAGGGCCTTGCTTGTCTAACATAATATTTGCAACTTTTAGTGAAAGCCTGAAGCTACTCTGGTTATTGTTTATATAAATCCTCTCTATCACTTCAAGCTTTAAGAAATAAGTTTGTGGTAAAATAATTAGTTTGAGAACCAGTGTTTTGCCCCTTACTTGTGAAATTACAGCTGTAAATTTAGTCCAGACAGATGAGGTGGTTGCTTTCCTTGTATTGTCAAAAGCAATGCTAATTTCTGCACGTGCCAGCAGCCCCTATCTCATTAAATGCTAAAGTATTAGAATGTGCATTAGAAAATAAATATTAACATATTTTCTTTTTTGGAGTTGGATTTTTTGCTTGCCACAGTTCTGGTTACTCAGTAAGAGGCAGCAATAATATATAAGCACAGTTATTGAAGTGAATGGTGATTTATGTCTCTATGTATGGAAAATATTTTCTTGTATGGTAAATCAGAGTAAATATCTTAGCAGTAGGTTAGAATCTGTTGTAAATTTTCTTTTCAAGGTGGTAAGAACATCCAAAAAAGTTTGAAATAAACTTACATGCAGGAGACAAACATTTGTGTTTCTCGTTCCTTAGGTCTCCAAATGTGTAATGTGGTTTTTCTTGTGTTTTTAATTCAGCAAATCTCATTGATAGGACCAGACAAGCACTTTCTTGATGGACTTGTATGTTCCCTTTTTGTAGTCCTCTGCTACTCACTTACCATTAACCGTTTGGTTTAATCATTATTTAAATACTCTTATCCTTTAATCATCTCTTTATTAGTGTATTTTTGTTCTGTTGAGTTTAAGTACATGTGAGTTCACTGTACAGAACCTGTCCCACCTCTCGAGGAAGGGCAGGTACATCCCAGCAGCAGCGCTGCGGTGCCTCTGGAGTGTGAAGTGCATGCAGAGGCATTGCCTCTAGCTCTCTGCTTTAGCTGGTGAACCTGCAAAAATTAGGAGCCCTGTTTAACCATATAGTTTATGTTTTAAACTGTAGGACTGGGTGAATTTATGAGCCTGATTTCTTAATGATGTGAACAAAATGGCAATAACATATCTGTACTTAAAATGATTGTGTAAATCATTTAGTTAAGTTGAAAGCTGCATAGCTGCAGAGTGTGAGCTTGGAGTACAAATGAGCGTAGATATGAACTTAGCCAATATTGATAATTGCCATGAACTATAGAGTATTCATCATAATTTTACAGTTTATGTCGTAAAATGTAGAATTACAGATTTTAAGAAAATCAAGACCATGCAATGCGAAGAAAATGAAAGATTAAGAAATTATTTTTTTAATTCCTTTTTTGGCTAATAAAAATTGATTCATAAACTGCACATATATTATGCAGATAAAAAGCTAACAATATGGGATCTATGTAGTTTGTGTCCCTCATTCAGAGAGCAGTAAGTTAATGGAAGAAGTCCGCTCAGGTCAGTAAGCCTGGTAAGTCCCTTGGCTGTCAGGACAGCAGTATAAAGGCCACGCAGTACTACCATTCATGTTACCACTCGTACTTAAGCACTTAACTGAGGTTTGCAAAGCTGTTGAGGCTGTTATTCGATGGTGATTATGCCTTCTGTTGAAAGCATGTGGAAATTGGATGATATTGGCAAAGAACACTAATGATATGTACTACTTGCCTTAGGTGGGAAAATGTTTTATATTATATGGGACAAAACAAGTGAATGTTAACTGGAACTGAAAAGTCTTACCTCCTAGACTTTTAGGTATTTTCAGTGCTTTTTAGCGTCACCTTTGATTTGCAGTTTGAATGGTTTTCTGTAATTCCATGTGGGGGATTCAGCCTTATGTTAAAAAAGATGCTGCACAACAATCTTGTTTGTCTTAACACCGTCTGAAAATATGTATATTACCTATCCTTCCCTATGTCATCTGAGAATAATATGAAAATTGTGAATAAGTAGTGTTATATACTAAATAAATATGTATATAGTAAGTATATAAAAATTATGTATATAGTATATATTGTATGTTTGTAACGTTCTCTAATAGCTGTTTTCTTTGCACAAGTTTCAGACTTTTAGTAGCAGTTACGAAGAACAAATAGGTATCATGAAATTGTAAATTATTTGAGCATAGTGTATTTTAACATGCTAAATAATTAAATTGCTATGCGTGTGGAAGCGTGGATTGCTTGCACCAAAGACCTGCCTAGAAGCAGGCAGCTGACTGCCTGTCAGCTTTCGTCGAAACTTCCTTCTGTTGCTTATCAAAACTAACATCTGTGTGGCACTGAAGTTACGTGGTTTTTGTCGTTGAACTGCTGTCTGATGAGAAGCATGGTGACGTTAAACTGATAACAGAAGACACGCACACACCTTTGGACTACTGGCCGGTCTTGAAGGGTGTAACAAGTCTTTTGAAAAGTTCAGTCTTCTTCCTTTTATAGCTCAGAATTAGCCAATTGGTGAGGTAAAACTGAGAGATCTCCATAATTTTGCTTATAATTGAGGATTATTTATATGACGTAAGAGGGTACTGCATCAGTTTTCACTTCTTGTGTTATTTAAGTGTAGGGCAAGCTCAGCAGGTGGCAGATTTTTGTTAGGTTGTCGGACCACAAATTTTTCAAGGCACTGACCAAAATCAGGTGATTAAACCTTATTTCCAGTAAAAAAAGATTTGCAAACAAATGATTTCACTGATGTTTACATCTCAAGGTACTTCGATCTGTCTATGGGAGTCAAGAATCCTGAATGAGCTTGGTGTTCTTTTCAGTAGCTGTAGTGATTCCGGCTTCTGTTGAAGGAGCTTCGTTGCTTATATTGCAGCTTCAGTGTGGAGACAGTTTACAGTCTGGCATATGGTGTTAGCATAAAATTGGCAATAGTTAACCTTAATTATGACAACCTGTAAACTGATACTTCAAAAGCTACTGCTACAGCCGTTACTATCTCCTTACACCACTAAAAAAAAGAATATGCCAACAGGTCATGGTGTAAACCACTGCAGCTCTCTTAAACTGTCCTTAACTAGGAGTTGGAATCCTTTGCCTGAAGTGAGACACAAAACCACTTTTCAGGATCCTGAATAATGGCATTAAAAATATGATGTAATAAGCTAATATGGTATTGAGGAACAGCTGTAATTTTCAGCAAGTGCAGATAGTTCTATATGATCAAGAAATTCATACCACACCAGAGGTTAACTGTCTAGATCTTGCTTGAAATATTATCTTTTCCAACAACACGTGAATGTCCTTTCACATGTATGCTTGTTTCTATTTAGCTATCATATTTCATAAAGAGAAGAAAGAATACAAAGAAGGGAATAAAATAACTTATTTCCCACATAAAGAAATTAAGTTCCTGTTATATTCTTTATGCATGGAAATTTCATTAGCAGGTACTTCCTGTTGTCCACAGCTGACATGAAGAAGGATCTTTAAAGTCATTTTGCACCACTGGCATTGTGTTTTCCATGCATGTGGTATAAAACTGACTTTTTTAAACAGTTATTATGGCAGTTTGACACATCTCTTTCCTAAGTTACATACAGCCTATTTTCCAAGTTAGCAATATTTGCATTAAAGGTCTCATTGTTCTTCTTCAGGAAGGAATGTAGTTGCTCTCAAATGTTGCTATAGAAATTGAAGCATGAAATAACATGACTTGTTCTGGTCACAAGGGCAAGCATGAAGCACAGCTAGTTTATTTTGAGTAGTTAAGTTGTCAGTAGATCGTTATCATTTACCTTTTTTCTGTTAGATTGTAGCTGGAGCTGCAGACATTTTGCCTGTGCTCGGTACTATTAATGCAGCTCAACAGAGTATATCTGACAATACAGAACCATGGGTTTTTTTTCTTTTTCATAATAATAGAGCATGAAGTTAATTTTATCCATCTGTCTGCAACACAAGTTGTTTTACATTATGTTTTCATGGAACTGGGCTAATTACATTTTTTTTTTTACTTCAAAGTTTTTAAAATTCCTGGCAGAAAACAAAAAAAAATACGAAGGTGCTTCGGTTAAGGGGAAAAAGTGTTTTATCTTAGCTATTGGGTATCATTACTGACTGATATTGAATGAAGTGTTTGAACTGTCTTTTGCATCTTACCTGTTTATCGTGATAGTGATTTTCTTGAACTCTGATGTATTTTTGTAAAAAAAAAAAGTATTGTCCAAAATGAAAATTCACTTAATAGTGTTTTAATTGAACAACCTGTAATGATGTTAGGTGTTAGCCTGGACCTTCAGGTTGTAGTTGGATTGGTGTGGCATTAGTCTTTCTAAGGGACTGAAATTATGGCAGTGTGAATGTAGAGTTTTAGTAACCAATTAGTTTCTTGTTCTTTTAAATCTTTAAAAGCAAATACTGACCATTTCAATTTCTCACAAATGCCATGGTCAGTTCTTTGAAGACTTGTTTATACAATATGAGAATCGTGTTGATTTTAGAACTTAACCCTACCAACAGTCCTTGAATAGTCTCACCAGTCTTTCCAGCCAAAGTTGTATTTACAAAATTGGGTTTCATCATCTTCCAAAACACACAGGCATGTATATTTCCAGCCTGATGCTCTGGAAGAAGATGAATCGTAATACTAGTAATTCTTTTTTTTCCATCTTTCTGATATTATATAATCTTGTTCATTTCCTTCTGTAGCTCTGCTGAGGTGCTTAAAGCACACTGGCTTTGTTAACAGATGCTGCTGAGGCAGTTACTACTGACTTGGCATCCTAGTGTAGGTTTTGTTATAAATATGTCCTTCTCCCAGGCATATTGTATGACTATTGTAAAATAAAGGGACGAAAGCAGAGGAAATGTGATGGCATGTATGTAGAAAGAAGAGTATGAAGTGTACAATAAAATAATTCCGTCTAATATGACTTAGATAGTAAATAAACAATTTTTGCTACAGCTTTAATAATATTTCATTTATTCATTTTACTTTTGATTTGTTCTCTCAAGTCAGCCGAAGGAGATACCCTAATTTTAATCATAATTGATGTCAGGCTGCACTCTCGTTTTCTATCTTTGAGAGTATTCTTGCTTACCAGCATTTTAAAGTGAAAGCTTTTTATCTGCTTGGACTAATGTTATTCTGAAAGAGGATATCATGATGTTCCTGAAACACAAGAACAGCTGTACTGGGTCAAACCACAAATCTACCTGGCTCAGCATCCTGTCGCTGGCTGGCAGAGGTCAAAAGTCAGTGCTTAAGGAACAGCAAGAGCAGGGTGAGTAGGTGACAGGCCTCTGAGTACTGGTACAGCAGTTCTGTATGGCTGAGGGCCTCTCAGCTGAGGGATGGTTTTTAGAGCAATTCTTTAGCACCCACACCATCCTTTGACAAGCTCTAAGAGCTTAGCTTTCCTATTTTATGTGAAGAACCTCTATCTTGTCTTTATTTTGAACTTAAATCCAAACTGGTGATAACAGCTGTAACTGCTGGCGTCTTGCCTAGGCTAACACGAGCCTGTGCCTTAGCATGGACTGACACAGGGCCTTCCTTGTCACTCATCCTTGTACAGCGTAAACGCTTATGCGCTTTTGTGGGATTTTGTTTATAGTTGCAGCCATGAAAAATCTTTCTGCTGATATTTTAGGGGATATTATTAGCTTGTTGAAATGGAACTGCTGTTTGATATGAAACTAGGACAGAGTGACCTGAAACTAGGATGACTTGATTGTGTTGCCAAATACACGTGTTCCAATAAGGCCTATAGCATGCTGCTGTCAGTGTGAAAGGTAGTAATCCCTCTCACTTCTAAGAGGAAAGAATCATGAATTAAAATCCCAGGTTTCCCACCAAAGAGTTGCATTGGAGCAGTGATTTAATTACAGCAAGTCAGTGAGCGGGCTTAGTAATGACCAGTGTGAGGTGTCAAACTGTGTATAGCTTGTATTTTGCTATACCTGTATACAATGCATAGTCATTGACAAAAATTTCTTGTCCTTGCCCTTGTCGTTTGCACTGATCTTGATCCTCTAGAACAATAGCTATCTTAAGAGCCCTTTTATTAGAAGATGTTATGAGAATTTAATTTCTGTTGCTACTTGTTTCTTTTCCTCCTCAGTTATCTCTTTCCCAGGTTAAGGATTTCTGTCTTTTTTCGATGGACCTTGCAGCTGTCTTATGCTTTGGATCCTTTTTAGTGCTCCTTTCTGAGCCTTTTATCATATCTGTAACTTAAAGTAGGGAACATAACTTCACACAGCATTTGGAAGGTGAGCCTGTCATGGAAATAGAGTAGCAGGTGTTATTCTGACCACTACAAAGTACTGAGCTCACAGTTTCATGGAATAAAATATGCCTTGCATAGTATAGTGTTATGTATTAACAACATATAGAATTGCTGCTGACACTATGTTCACACAGGTTATTTATGTATGGAAATTAGTATTGTTGAAGATAGAAAGTAAGCTTAATAGCATATCTAGGGAGGAGTACTTGGTAGTGCTGCATTTTTATTCCCAGCATATACTTTGAACAGAAAGTTGGAAATAGTGGCCAAAAATAAACAACCCTAAACCAAAATAAGGACAGTCTAGCAGACAAAACCCATCTCCTTATATGCATTTAGGTAAGAGCAAAAACAGAAAGATCTTGGTAGCTGAATTTTGACTAGTCCTAGGAAAGGGAGAAATAAACTTTAGGAAAGCTGTTAAGTAAGTTAGGATTGCTTCCTGCTAAGGATGCCAAATCTTCTTGTTGATGAGTTGTAATTACAGGTCTAGCAGATTGGAGTGTGAGGAAAGGACACAATATGCAAAGGTGAAAATTTAACAGGACTTCCTTTCTTAGGAAAAGCCTGCCCTCTAAAGAAAAATAACAGGAAGAAGAAAGTAGTTAAGTTGCTCTTAGAGTATCAGAGAAAGTAACTTTTTTGCGGGAAACGGCCTGCTTTTCTCTCCAAGTTTTCATTGCATGATTAGTACAGTAGAAGCAGATACTTTTAATGTCGTTGTAAAGCTGATCAATTAAAAAAAAGAAAAGGAAACCCATCTCTCACAGCTGATAGCTTATGTAGTCTGTTGGTATCGAGGATTTTCTTCCAACATCATTGGGTTATAGATCAGGGAAAGTGTGATGGACAACCATAAAAGGAAGTGATAAGAAAACCGAAGAGTAGTCTTGTGTTCAGTGTTTTGTACCAAAGCAGTCTTTAGGAGCCAAACATTTGTGGGGTTTTTCCAGTTTATTTTTGATCTTAGACAATGTTGCATCATGATTTCATTATTTCCCCTTTTTACTGTCTATTTCTTTCTTCTCCTTCCTTAAAGTTTTGCATGGCAGTGGGGAGCCTTTACTTGTATTTCTCTGATAGGCAGTGAAGGTTCAGCTGCCCTGGGGGGAAGTCAGTCTCAGAATTGGTTACACAATATGCTTGCGGCTATATGACCTGTTCTGCTGCATTCTCTTTGCTGGTTGGGTTTGGCTTCAATTATCTTCCATGTCTGGACAGTGAGTAAAAGCACCATTGAAGGTTATACAATATTGTAGAAGCATAATTCAGAAACCTGTGGTTGGAGGACAGTGAAGATGCAAGCTTATTAGACTAGATCCTAGAATAAAGTGGCATCTGCTGGGTGAAATGATTGTGAGAAAAATTAAGTAACTGATTTGTGGGTAGCAAGCAATTATGGAAAAAAAGAAACTGAGTAAGATGCTGGTTTTTTTTATTCTATATAATAAAATGCAAGTAGAGAAAATCTTACTGTATACTACTGCTAAGTAATTCCTCTGGGTTTTTTTGACTCCCGTTTTGTTTAAACCCCATCTGCCTTAAACTACTCAACAGCATGTGTTACAAATTTCAGGTTTTTCAGCTTTTACATCATATTTGATCTAAAATTTTTCCCGTCGCTGTCTGTCTGCCTCATTGAGGCTTTTGGCAAAGTGTCAATGGAAGCAGCTTAATGGAGGTGGACTCTTCTGTACAGAGACCGATAAGTGCTGGGACCTTTTTGCTAACATCACTGTGATCAAGCACAGAATTCTATACAACGCTGATGAATGAATGAAATTTAGGACTCCACAATTTCAGATGTTTGGGTTTTTGTTTTTTTTTTTTTACACGATGTATTAATTTGAAGCTATGTGTAACTGATTTTTTTTCTTTCTTTCCTTCTCTGTGGTTGCATCTTGAGTTATTTCATCCTGACCATATCTTGGTACTAGAACTGGGAGAAGGATGTGTCCTTTTATCACTGGCTCTGTGGCCCATATGAGAAAGCTGTATGATTTTATGCAGAAAGAACAAAGTTATACTGAAGAGCTGCAAGATCAGTAAATAGAGACAAATAAAGTAAGAGAAGAAGTCAAGCTGGTAGAGGGATTAGACCTGTGCTTAATTTTGCCAGGTGCATTTAGAAAATGGTAAATGAAAGAAAATATTGGGGAGAAAATAAAGAAAAGCAGGGGAATAAAGCTGGAAATAAAATGAATGGAAGGAAGAGGAATGAGACACAGTAGATTTTGAGACATTTTGTGTATACTCCAGGCACCCTGTCATAAATAGATGCTTTTATGCTCAACCTTCAACAGGTTGAGCACATCTGAGTTAAATTCTGCCCAGAATGGTTGAAGATTATGGCTGTTTTGAGGAATGCTCTACTATATAGCATTTTTTAAGAGAACATCTTCTAGCTGTGCTGAAGAGAAGCTTTAGTTTTGAATAATAATAGCAAAGAAAATTACAGTTAAGAGTCACCAAAATCTTTTGCATAAGTCAGACCGACATGTGTAATTATGAGACACGTTTTTGGCACCTTTTGTTATTTTAAAGAAATCATTCAATGAAATTCCAATATTATATTTGGAATTTCATAAAAGATGCAATTTTAACTTTTGCCACCTGGTGCAATGAAATTACATATTCTGACACCAGAATAAACCAAGTAGTTGAGAGAATGGAGAGAATATGTTTGGTTTATATGTAACGAGATTCTTGACTGTCTTAAACCTGGCTTACTTTTTAATATGAAATGGTGGAATAGTGCTTCAGATCCTCCTTCAAACCTTGGGTAAGCAAGTTGACATGCCTCTGGGTTACTCCCCTCTTTTCACTGGCCTTATTCTGTCATCTAAAACCACCTTTCCCTGGGTGTATCTGATTTGTCTAGCCTCTGACCTGTTCTTGTATTTTCAGATACTTTATCCTGAATGGGTTTCTTCTCTCTAAAAGGGAAAAGATGAGGAGGGAGGATTAAGATCTTTTACATCATTCTTGATACGCTTTAAAGGTGTGTCACCCATATGCATTGTGATACTTCTAGAATAATGAATTGAAAGCCCTTTTCTGCAGGGGGAGATGCATCTTAGTGATGGTTAACAACAATATGTGCCTGTTGAGAATGATGGGAGCACTCAGATGTGTGAAGTTATTTGGGCATGGAGGATTTCTGGGATTGAGACCTTAGTCTGTAATTACTGTGATGAAATCTCCTCGAGAACAAGCTGCTGTGCAAACCTACTGTTTACATACGAGCTGGTTTATGTACTAAATGGGTCATTTTAAGGGGTTCTCAGTCCTTCAAAATTGGGCTACTGTAAAACTAAGTTTAGGCCTTAGGTCAAGTGTTCATACTGTTATGTGCTGCAGAATACCCAAAATACCTAGTTAACTAGAGACACCATTTCACTAACTACAACTTTGGGATTTGTTAAGCCTCACAACAGAAATAACCAATATACTCCTTTGAATGTAAAATTGTCAGTTAGTTAAAATCAGGCACTATTTCAGACCAGGTAGACAAAGAGTAATTTGGAAAAATGAAACTGTATAGACTTTTAGATATTTATAAAAGGACTGGCTTAACTAGTCAGTTTAGCATGCATAGCATCTGTGTCTCTTGCTAAAAGAGCCCTACCTCTCATGGAGGAAAGGGAATAGAAACAGTGGTAGTGGTTATGAACAATGAGAACACAAGCTGCAGGTAACTGAGGAGGGAAAATGACTGTTCTGCTTTTTAAGACTAGACAAAGGACGACATTTGGCAGCCAGTCTATAAGCAGTGACATTGGAAGAGCTGTTGCAATTTAATATTAGGTGGACTCTTGAAATTTTTATGTAGCAAATATGGAGTTATATGAAGCACTGCAGGCTTCTTGTTATTAGTTTCTCTCATATCTTAAGTTGATTAGATACACCCTTCAACTGCTTTTATGCCCTTTATCTTTTCAGTTCGGACTGAATTTTAGACTTGTGTAGAAACATTGCAGGTGCCGTAGTCTAGTGAACAAGTTTAGGCCAACAAGTTAGCCGTTTCTTTGTTGTGACCTATTTTTATTATCAGTTCTAAGACATTCTAGTCTTTTGGTCACCACATCAGACTCATAGACTAGCAGTGATCTTCCAGACTTTGTTAATACAAGTCCTTTATATTCCTTGTTTCATATTCATTTAAATATGGAGTTGAATTTATAGTGTTGTCTTCTATAATTGATGTACAATAAATGCACTTCATTTTGTAATAATTCTTCCTTCGAGTTACAAAATTGTCATATATCTTCTTGCTGTGAATGACCTTTATCTTAGAGCCCTACAGTAGGATTAGAGGCTCTTTCCAGATGCTGAGATAGGGAATTCAGAATGCTCGGGAATTCCTGTTGTACTTTCTTAAATCAAAGTAATGTGAGTAACTTATCAGAGGTGCTTCGGTTTGTTTTTTTCACAGGCAAAAATAATTAATGGCAATGCGTAATACCTCTGAAAGACACACCGCTTTTGGGTAGTCAAGGTCTTAAAGGTTCAGTTGCTCGTGTTGAAAAGGTGATTGTAGGAGGCCACTCTTCAGAAAGCCTTGTAGAAATGATAGCAAATAAATAATACCGTGAATAATAAATAAAAATAACATAAACAATATAAATAATAAGTAAAACCTTGTATAGATGACAGCAAACGGAGATGTCTGTTTAACTCTGAAGACACCAGTATTTTAAAACTGAGTATCTGTGGCTCTCTTTGGGAGGTAAGATAGTCTTTCAGGTTTTAAAAATATTTTGCTGTATGCTTGGGTTTTTTTCCCCTTTATTCTCACCTGGTTTTCCATCTATAGAGCATTTTTTCAACATTTTTATTGGAGACATATTTTCAAGATTTAATATATTGACAGGTTTGTGAAGTAAATTTATTGTTTCTTTGTCCTGCTCTGTGCTCATAAAGGTCATTTACAATACATAGCTTGTAACATTGGCATTGGTTTATAAAAGAAATAACTTCCTTAGGAACTTGGGAAATTATTTGAGAAACTAAAGCATTTGAAAACTAAAATAGTTGTCTGTCTGTCACACAGAGGTAAGAGACATACATAAAGTTTATTCACACAGGACACAAGAGAAGGAATTCAATGGAAGCTGCACCTTGGTGCTGCAGGCATGTGATATTCCCAACATTGCAAGCCTGAATAGTCTCTGTAATTTCATTGAGACCCCTCAGTTATGTAAATCATGCTTATTTGTATGTACACACAGATATGTACATGGTGTATTAAAGTGTTATGCTGAGGCTGTATGCCAAATGATTTACATACCCATTTTTGGCTCTTGAGAGCATTTTTATTTCTTCCATGTAGTTTGACAAAAATGAATCTCTGCAACTTTAGTTAATGTATGACACATTTTATTGAAGTGGAACACTTAAAATGACTGAGAATAATAGATCAGGGAACAATAATTTTGTATTACCTACTGGAGGGAAAGAAAGGGAAAAACAATAAGCAAGTCTTACATAAATATTTCATTACATGTGATCTAACTATGGAAATTGCATGTAAAATAGTTTTCTTATCACTAATTGCAAAATAGGGCTAGTACAAGATCATAGAGTAAACATAAATTAATATAGGGATACATTATATAACAACATCTGTTCCAAATGCAAACAGTTATGTCATTGGTTTAAGACTTCCTGTCTTTAGATTCTGGTTATTTGATGTGCTTGGGTTTTGCCAAAGCTGCAGCAGCCACTGTTTGATGATGTATCCCATGATGATGTGTACCAGTGATGATTGCCTCAGCGTTCATGTGGGTCATTGCCGGTTTTGAGCCTGTGATTTTTAAGGGGCTTGAGAGCATTTTGCCAGTGTGTAGCGTAATGCAAGCTCAAGTATGGGCTTCTGTTTATTACATTTGGTTCCCTCTCCCGCTCACCCGAGCTTTTTAATATGAGTATGAATGTTAGGCAGTTCTAATACTAGAATAATCATCACATTTGCGGCTGTAGAATTGAAAGTTCTAAACATGAGTGAGGAGGTGGAGGTGATACTGGGGTCAGTTCCCCCAGTGGAGCTGAGTGGTTGGCATTTAGCAGGTTACATCATTCTTCCCCGGTGTTAATAATTTTGAGATTTGAGAAGAGTGAATAAAAATACTGGGTGACAGGCTTCCCCCCCACACTACTGGCAATACCTGATCTTCCCCTTCCAAATAAAATACGATTTTAATTGTTTAAAAAGTCTCTGCTGCTGTGGCTCCAGGATGGACGAAACAATACCTCCTTTTACCG
>NW_009710658.1:0-2501 GCF_000703405.1 Apaloderma vittatum | reverse complement strand
TGTGCTTTGCAATGTCATCCAGGTGATGGGGGAGATTTAAGGAATAGTATCTGCACTGGTGCTGATGTAGAGGAGAGCCACAATCCATGGCAGATGAAATTTCCACTCATCTTTCTGTATGCTGGATTTGCAGTGGAGCATAGAAAGCTTTTTCTTTATTTTAATAGAAGGTTTTGGTTCTGTTTCTGCTGTTCACTGCACTGCACCTATCGAAGACAGCCATGTGTGGAATAATCTGGTACTGAGTCAGCCTAAGACAGCAGTGTTGTTCTGTATTAGCATAGAGCCCTGTGTGCTTATATTCAAGAAACATAGTTTTATAACTCTAGGTTTGAATAGAGATTCTCTATCCAATATAGGTTGGTTGCCCAAATGACAGTACAGGTCAACGAAATAATCATTGCATCACAAAAATTACAGAAACAAATGACTTCCTAAATTGCATACAGATTTTCCTCCGCATGGAGGCTGTCTAGGTAAATTTAATAGTGAATGACGAGTGGCCAAGAATTCTGTGTGTAGAGCAATGAAAGTAAAAGGTAATACCCTTTTGGAGATGAAATGCACATGCGAAGGACGTTGTGGGCTAACAAAGATCACACAGGAATCTTAGCTGCTTCTGGACACTGAGCACAGTTGCTGTCATGGTCAAGTTTCTAACTCAGAAGTGTAAGGGCATCTGTTTTCTTGAAAGAATTTTCATGTGTTTTCAACTACCACTCCTCTGATCCCTCACAAGACGGAGGGCTGAAACCCTCCAGATGCACCCGAGGGCTGAAGGAGCTCAGACCCTTCGTGCCACTGCAGAACTGGTTCTCAGGCCGTTCTTGGGCCTCCCTGATTTTTGCATGTGAACTTCTCTGTGTGGCGGCTCATTCTCATCAGCCCTTCAGCCTGCCCTTAGAGGAGACCGGTACGGCACTGCTTCGGTTTTGCCCCAGTGAGCCCTGCCATGCTCTACTCGTGACAGGATTTCTCCTAACCAGTGCTGTTGTTAGCAGTGCAGAACTAATTGCATATGCTGGAGAAAGCAAAAGGTGCAAAATGCTCCTCTGGGGTCATTGAGTTGGAGGCTGAGTCTGGGCAAATCACGACTGGTGGTGTGACAGGATCTGTCAGAAGTATTTCCGATACCCGGGATGGGCTCCTGCTGTGCGTTTCCTGAGCTTGCTGTGCTTTTTGTGACAAGGAGATATTGCTGATCCCAAGAGAGAGAATTATTGTGAGCAGCATTTGTCATCCTTCCCTGGGGTCTGTGTTTTGATAGACTGTCAATTCCCTTTCGTCAAGTAATCCGCAAAGAGCGGGAGCTGCCAGCTACTCAGACTTCAGCCCTATAATGGGGTCAAAGCGAAACACTGAGCCCACACCCTGCAAAGCTCCTGGCATTTCAGCAAGTCGAAGAAAGTGCTGCCTGCACCTCTCTCTGCGTGAGGCAGCCAAGGCAGGTCCTGGAGCGGAAAGCTGCTTGTCTTCTCTGCAGGCGGAGACGTCAGAACGACTCAAGCAGGTTGTGCAATATTGCGCAGAGCCCTGTCCGAGTCTTGGGTCCCAGGAGGAACCTTATAAATGCTCTCCTGGCAACTTCCCTGCTCGGCTCTCTTGGCTCCTTGCAGACCAGATCTCTGTGCTTCACCCAGGTGAAATGTGACAGCGAGGAGTGGAGACATCACTGCCCCGTAGGACCTGTGTTGTAGGCAAAAAGGCATTCGTGCTGAGCGTGTTCCCTTTGTGCTGTGAGCTGAAGAGGTCATCCAGCAATTTTCTCACCTTTTTGTTCAGAGTGGTGTGGGTGCAGGGTACTGATGGCTTAGGAGTGATAGGTGTAAGCATGGAGTAGGAGGAACCACAGGAAGAAGAATTAAAAACCAAAATCTGAAGTGAGAAGAAGAATAATAACCTATACAAGGGGGAGGAGAAAGACAGGATCAACAGTGTAGAAACAACCAGCCTCATAGGAAAACGGTGAGGGAGCAAGGGAGTGCACTGGCAAGGGAAGAGGGCAAGGCTGTGGCAGGGAGGACAGTGTTCAGTCTCCTTGCTACAGGGAACACCACCTCTCCCACTCGGGGACCTTGCAGTGCCCTGATGGGCTTGGAAGCAGCCAGCAGATTAAATCCCATGCACACAGTGCCATCTGTAACGAATCAGCCTCCTAAGAATTGATAGCTATTTTCTTCATGAATTGCTGGAGGGAATATCCTGCCACATGCGAGTGCACGGGATTTCACTACCTGACGCCAGAAGTGACAGCAATCCACAGAAGACCAGTACAAATGCTTTGAGGCAAGACAGTATTTCTGGGGATTAAGTGGACAATTTGGATGAGAGTAGTGGCCAGCTTGGTCAGTCTTATGGCACTTACTTTATGAAACTCACTCTCTTGAACAGAGCTCCTTCGGAACTGCCCGACAGATCCGCCCAGAGGCCCATCTCTCACGACAGTCTGCATCTCACAGTGCCAAGAGAAAATGCTGCTCGTGAACATGAGAAGCTCTCTT
>NW_009710657.1:0-13062 GCF_000703405.1 Apaloderma vittatum | reverse complement strand
CCCCCCCCGAACCACTCTTCTAGGTCCACAAACACACACATATCCACAGATCCTTTGAGCACTGGCACAGCTCTGTCCTGGCACTTGCATCCCAGGCCACCTACTTGCCAGCTCGTCCAGCTTGATGCTGGCTGCAAACACGCACACACAGTGGTCCCTCACACACTACACCTTTGCAGGTCCCCCTGTGTATGTCAGCATAACCCCATTGCCTGTCTGACACCCTGCCCCAGACCTGAGATCCCACTACTTGCCAGCTAGTCCAACTAGAATTTTACTGGTGAATACACACATATCACCTACGTGCGCCAGCATCAGGGGTGATGCAGAATCTTGCAGTACTTTAATAGTGGGTTTGCACCTACTTCTAACTGCCAGATGGGGAGGGATCAACATTCTGTTGTGCTAGGGATGGTTCACAATCACAGTGAAATGATACTGCCAGGCTTCATGATTTTACAGGTTAGTGTTGTAAGAAGAAGATGAAATAAAGAACTCCAGGAAGTAGACTAATACAGGTAACAATTAAATTATTAAATTGGCTACAATAAACAGTGATTGTAGTGAAATGAAGCCAAGTGTATCAGTATCAGGGAACATTAAAGGATAATTTATATCTCTGCCCTTCCTATATAAGGCATATTTAAGAGTGGAACTAAAGCTAAAGAGCAAGGAGCATGCTTTTTGATATAAAGGAATCAATCATACTTTGAGTTAAGTGGGTTTATACATTTGTAGCTCTATTAAGTTGGTAACATCTCAGATCAATTTCCAGTTTTATTGGGACCCAAGGAATATTGCCTTCCTTCAAAATCTCTGATAGACTGTGTTGAAGCATTATGATAATTTGATTGCTTGATATATTTCTATTCACATCACAGACCAACTATGAACATTATATTTGGACTTTATATAATTAACAATTCACTGATTATAATCAGTGGTATGAGTTAGATGTCTGAGCTTCTTTGTAAATGAACATTACAAGAGTTTTCACATCCTAAGGAGCTGATAATATAAGCACACTTTGACCTGAAATACAGAATTTCATTTTCATCTACTGCTCCAATAAACACTGAAGACAACTTCAAATGATCTGCTTCCCAAAATAGAAATTAAAGGAGAGACACTTAATTACCTCATACTTTCATCCTAGATTATTGCAAGAAAACTCATGTAAGATACTCTGCTACATTTCATGTAGGCCTAACTTAAATTGTATAATGCAAAAGAGGGCAACAGTCATAATATTCAATTATCAGGAACATGTATAAATTGTGACAGTGACAGACATTAAAGTCATTGCAGTAGAGAGCCATTGGCAGTGGTTGATTAACTCTTAAGAAAAGCTGCCTGAATAATTAATTAGTTTCCATTCTGAATATAATTAGTGGGTATATTGTCAGCACCCAGACGCATATCAAATGATATACACATCTCATTAAAAAGCTTTGAAGATCAGTTCTTTCCTAGCAGAAGGGAAACTCTTAATATAAAAAGCATCTTTCCCCAAACATTGACCAACAGCCAAACCTAAACAAAACCATTTGTGAAACTCAAAATACATCTGAGTCCCACTCTCCACTACAAATTACATTTGCTCACATTTTGTCTTTCTGTCTCTTTATTTTTCCTCTTTAATCCAGTCTTCCCTGAATTTAATGCCAAATGCTTCATAAATGTCAATGGTGTTGGTTTCTCAAGCTAAATATTCCCAGGCAACTTGCTACACAAATGTAGAAATTGATCATACATCTACTTCAGTTGCAGTTTGAAAATGCCTAGAACAACAAGGAAAGGAAATAGTCATTAATCTCTTTTGCAATCTCCTCCTACATCCAGTTTTATAACAGTTTCTAAATTACATAATTCAGACACATATCCAACTGGTGAACTCCTTATCAAGATGATTATCAGAAATAATGTTTTTTTTCTGTGTAATGTCAAACATCTGCAGTCTAGGGACCTATATCTGAACTAGTGAATATAGGTCCCATTTACAGCTAAGAGGAACTTTTAAAGTTAAAGTGAACTTATTTTAAGCATCTACTTAGGAATAAAGATTTTTATTTCAGATTTCTTATATCTTTTTTTTGATAACAGTGTAAATAACTGGTTGAAAAAGTATGTAAGAATTGTTTAAAAATGCTATCCTATTTACGAATGTTCCAATATATTAAGATCTACACTTACATATAAATGTATCTAAATAAAAGTTAAAGTATATACAATAATTTATAAATATATGCACAGGCATTTTTGATAAGCTGTTAAAAAAATCTACCACTGAAAAAAAAAGAAAAAAAAGGTGGTGGTAAGAAAATGGTATTTGAGGTTTGAGAAATTTTGGTATAATCAGCTGGGATATATTGTCCAACATTTCAAATGCAGTATAGCTATTTATACGGTGATATGGCAGATTCAGTTCTGATCAGCACTTAACCACCACCACTTCCTCAATTTGCTTCATTTTTTAGAAAAACAAAATATATTCTGTTGCTCTTTGTTCAAGCAAAATTGGAACTGGCATCATGAGATGAGTAATCAAACAGGTGGTATCCAAACTAGTTTTTTATGTGTGCCCAGAGAAGACATAATGCAGCTGGCAGATTATTTTGCATGCCAAGTCTGATAAAGAAAAGCAATCATTTCAAAACAAAAAAAAAACCCAAACAGATTTTTAAAAAAAAGAAAAAAAAAAGAAGAAAAAGAAAAGAAAAAAAAGAAGAAAGAAAAAAAGAAAAACAAGAAGCAATTTTTGAAAACTGAGGAGGCTTTGTTGTTCAGATTGGAAGAAGCCTGGCCCTCCTGCCTAAGCTTTTTGAATATTGCTCATGATAAAGAGCCTAGTTCCTGTCTTGGCAAGTCTATGTCTGTGAACTTTGAGGAACTGTGTTATTTTACGGCTTAGAGCACTCTCTGTGGTCTTTTAGGCATCATTATGACTATCCAAACTTTCAGAGTAACTCAGCCAACAGCAAAGAATAGAAAAATAAGGGATATGATCTTAACAGATACAAATAGAGTGGATAGAACAATTCTTTAGTTAAGTGGAAGATTTAGAATCAAACGTGTTTGTAAGGAAAACGTCCCAGCTCCAATTTATTTTCAGAATGACAATTACAATCCCTTGAAGAAATACGATAATAACTTATATCTTTTTATGAATTGTCTATGTGCAATGGAGATCAAAGTGACATCATCATACAGAGGAAAAATCCTCCCTGTACTTATTTTCTCTAATATTATACATAAAAAAATATGCCGTCATGAGATCAGTCTTCCTCCCCAATCTATTACTGTAAGAAAAGACATCCCAGAAGTATCATGAAGAATGAAAAAATTTCACAGTTGGTTTGGGCTCTTTGAAGGTTTGGTTAGAATTGAAATGCAAATACATCCAAAATGAACAAATTGAAAATAACATTAAAATGACAACTCTTCTGAGGTCTATCGTGCTTTCAAAATTTCTGAATAACGTGGCTGAAAAATTTAAATTGTTATAAACATAATTCCAAAAGTCTATTTGCAAAACCAAAAGCAGAAAAAATGTGTTTTTCAAGCATGCTTACGTTTCAAGAGAAGTCTAAATATATAAATTTATACACTTATACATATTTTTTTTAACTCTGGAAATATGACTCTAAAAATAAAAATATTACTTAAAACTTACTTCTCAGCTTTTAATTTACCTTAATCTGATATTGAGCCACTAAACATCAATTGTAATATTAGTAATTGCACTTTATTTTTATGGTCACATAGTGTTTTCTTTTAAAAGAAAGACCACCATATTAACAATTTATTTAACAACCAAATAACATCTTATGTAGCAAAGAATTCTAGTTCCTAGGAAAATATGTTGTTTTTCAGGAACTTATGTAGTATAATAGCTATTTTTTGTCTTGTTTTCACTTATGAAGAAGAAAGGCACTGTCGGTAAGGAGTTCTATTACCGACAGTCCCAGCAGTTCAGATATCCACAAAATGGCTTGGAAAATATGTGATAAAATGATCTGTTAAATATATAAAATGGAAGGGAAAATATCCCAGAGATTCTGTTTCAAGTCCTACTGTTACAAACTTACATTTTATTGAATACATAGATCATGAAAAACAGATGTAAAAGTCCTGATTTATAAATGACAAAAACCTCAAAAAGCTTGTGTATCCTGAATGGTGTTTCTAAGGCCAGTTTGGTAGATGCTGTTATTGTAAGTCCTCAAGCCTCATCTCTTGCAGAGTTACAGTACCCTTGGGTTACTTTTCCCAAAGACTCTTAGTCAAATTCTGTTACTAAAAGTAAAGTCTTTCTTCCACAGCATATGATGATGTTCCATGAGTGCAGTGGTAACAGTCCCAGCTGAGATCCCAGGGACTGCTGTAACAATAGTTATACTTAACAATAGTTACACTTTTTAACACAGGAAAAAAAAAATAAACCTTTATATGTGGATAGCAGTTCTTTGTATTTTCTCTGCACAATTATCTATAATCCAGTAATGTACAAAGCAATGGGCAACAAGACAATATTTGATGCATTCCTTTAAACCATATAAAAGTAGACTGAACTTTTCACAGAAACTATATTTATTTCAATACTGAAATACAACCAGTTATACTTATTATCAGCTCACCAGCAACCTCTCTGAAAATAGAGAAATTAAGTCAAAGGGTGTAGTTCGTATCAGGAAAAACAAATGTTATCAAAGACTTGATTAAATTATACTTTTTGTTTCTTTTGTTGCTTGATATTCTTAAACATCACACGGAGTATCTTCAAATCTAAGGGAACACAAGTCACAAGCAACTTGCTTCTTCCTTTGCTGGTACTCTAGAGGTAAATTATTTGAGCAAATGGATTTGGCTGCCACCATATTGTATCATTTGAAGCTGGTTAGGGGTTTTTTTTTTCCTCTCTACCTTGCTTAGTGGGTGGTTCTTTAGCACAGCAAATTTATGATGCTTTATCCTTCCTTGGATAGTACCACAAAAGCTTTCAGAAGCTTTCCATAAACTGAAAATTAATATTATATTTAGATAAATTGAAAATTAATATTATATTGAATAATTGAATGGATTAATGTTTTGCTTTGTCCTGTGGGACACTGAGATGTTTAGATATGGCTTAGAAAAGGTTAAGAAAGTGCCACCATGATAATACACAATGCACGATTGCTCCAGAAAATGTGGCTAAGAAGTCAACTGTGGATGAAGAATTTTTTTAAGTGGCTATTCTGTAAATATCTTGGGATCAAATCAAAATTTCCAGTGTGACTATGTACCTCCCATCTGCTCCAGGGAACTGATGATTTTCCACTCACATCTTTAAGCAAACATCATTTTCTGTTATACCTTATTTCCACTTCAGTATTTTTAAATATGTTCACATTTCTGTATCTTTTCTGATTTGAATGGTAGAACCTTCCTTAAGAGCAGAAGAAGCTTAGCTATTTGCATCACATTCGGAGCTCAGGTACACCTATATAAATTCAGAATAAACCACTAGAATCAGACCATAACCTGACGTCACTGTGAGTTGTACCAGTGCTCTATATCTATTTACAAGAACAAACTTTGACTGGCAGAATTGCAACTGCTTTTATGGGGAACAAATACAGCTTGTTCTTTCTACTTAATCAGTGTAATAAAAATAGGATTATTAGAACTATGTCAAGTTGTTATGACAACCTGAATTTAGGCCCTGAAAAATTGTGTCTAGTTTCACTAAGTGTTAACAAAAACTTCCCAGCTAAGGAATGCTGCTTGAATTCTAGGTAGGTAAAGCCTCTGGAGAGTAGCTGGTGTTGTCAAAACATGTAGCGGTCATGATGACTGTGAGCAGTAGAGATACTAGAGACTCATTGGTCTGATAACGAGCAGTAGAAGAAAGGGGTAACACTTAAGTTCAGCTACTGCACTGGCTAAGGGATATATGAGGCCACAGCTCAGCTGGAAGTGGGTTCTTCAGATGAGCTATTAGGATCTTCTAGTCCTTCTTCCTTAAAATCCAGCCTTTCTCCCTTCTGACAAGTTTCAGAGAAAGTTACTGCCTTGCTTCAACTGACTACTTTCTCACTTGTGCTCAACATTTTGTTGCTCGAGGCTGAACATCAGAAGATGGTCTAAAGGGCCTGGAAGTTTTAGTAAGCTCACCAAAGACAAAGAAGACGTGAAGAGACAATTCTTGTTATTTCTTCTTCTTGTCCATGCTTACACTTTCTGTCATGTCTTCAAAACAGTGAGCAAAAAGCCAACTTGTATGTAATCCCTGTAGTTGTAGTAGGAAAATTTCTTTTTTCCCTGTAGCGTAACACCCTAATAAGAATAAGCAGTCAGAGAGCAAGAGGTCCCATATTTGTCTCCATCTTTCATTCAAAAAATATATATTTAAGGTTTGAGTCTTAACTTACTAAATGTTAACATTGAGTAGCGGGCATATTTTTTTGCACATTTTTAAGAGCTCCCTCTAAGGTGAGACCTTCAGTTGTACTTAGAATTCATAACTTGTCAAGGTAGAACTCCAACTGCAAGACCAAGCCATGTTCAAAATGCCAAGGTTCTGTACTGTTTGAGCTTAGAAAATGTGGCACTGAACTATGTATTCTGAGTGAAGATAATTGCACAGAAATATGCTTCTCCTGATTACTGTACCTGTGGAAGCCATGGGAGACCACTCAGTGCAACACAGTAAATTATTTTCACGACACACAGAAGATTTTTCCCACATGCATCATCAAATCTTTGCTGATCCGCAGCAGATCCTCGTATTTACCAGAGCAGAGAAGCTGTCAACTATTGTTGCTGTTTTTTTCTGTCACTTCTAGAACAAGTAATATTTATGTTGTTGCATAGATGTTTGTGTGTATACACACACGTATATATAAATATATATATGTGTATATAAAAACCTCTTATATGTGTATATATATTTATTGTACAGGAAAAAAACGGCAGATTCCTATACGGAAGCATACAGAGGTGTGTATATGTATGCATATGGTACATGCATATTGTATGTCCATTTATTTCTATATATAATATGTGTCAGTGGGCTTTACTGTGTGTATCTCTGTGTATGTCTTTTGGCCTATTTTTTCTCTATACAGATATAAGTTAATTAATGATACAATACAGCAATAGAAACAGGGCTTCCTGTAGCAAGAACATGCTTATTCCATCATTAAAAATTGAGCACATAATTGCTTTCAATCTTCTTTTCCACTCTACTCTCCTACTTCGCCTGTCACCATCTCTCTCTTTGGGCTAATTTATCCTTCGAATCACACTACATCAGTGTGTCTAGGCAGTGTAAATATCTTGCTTTGAACCCTCTGCTGGTTCGGAGCTGCAATTGTACCACAGATCTACATCTTCTGACAGTGAAGGGCTATGTCTACCAGAACTAGCATAGCATGGGGAACTGAATATAGATTGCAAGGTAATTTTCATTCTTCTAGCAAGATTATGATCCTAGATTGGTACAACAATCTCATAAATTGAGAATTATAGCTGTTCAATGTAAGGTACAAAAATGACATAGTTGTGGAGTAAAATAGTATTTCTCTGAGGCTTTTCTGTTGTCAGCTTCTAACCCTTATATGAGCTCTCTGCAGTAGCAACTCAGCTGTTGGGACACTTGGCTTCCCAGCCTACATGTGCATCTGTGTGATATGTGGTCTGAAAGAGATGTCTGAGGAGAGAGGCATCAAGCTTCCCCAGATGTGGGCTGCCAAGGCGTAACAGGCCCTGGAGTTTTCACCCAGTGAGTATCACCCCTCAAGTGATCTGTCCAGAAACTTGCCAAGCCTCTCTTGAACCTGTTTGCTGTTTTGTTTTCACTTTTTTTTTTAAGGTTAACTAGAATTGTTTTGCCTGATGTGTTTTCACAAAATGTTTTAATTTTAAATGATTGTCCTTGTCATGTGCAAGAGATCTTCAAAGAAGTTCTAGCTGTAAAACCATGTCTCTATTTTTATTCTTACCTTTTAATTTTTGAACAAGTAGATTGCAATAGAAAAAATACAAGGATAATTCTATGCTAACACAATATACATCTTTAACCTTGAGACATTACAAGACTAAAAGAGAAGGGAACTAATAATCACATTTTCTTGGAAGTAATTTCTTCATTTACAGCTGTAGACTGAGATTTGCTGTTATGATGATTCAGCTGGAAGGGTGGAACATGATAAGAAATGATAATGAAATTGCTGTAGGCCAAACGCTTAAAAACAAGGTAGAAAATTTCCACAGAATCATTTCCAAGACAGACATACACATAATGCTTTAGACTACATGTAAACATTTATTGTATTGATATCCAGTAATCAATAATTCTCTATTATCAATAGATATTCAACTCTGACTAATTTATTTTTTTTACACTGCATGGTTAGAAAATAAAAATAAAAAAAAATGCCTCACAGATGAATTGCAACCTTTTACTTCAGGTTATTCACAAAATAAAAAATAAATAAAAAAAAATACATAAATCTGGTGATATGCTTTGTGGCATTAACACCAGAGCTAACAAATATTGGAAGACTGTTGTTAAACTTGGAGTTTCGTCTTCTTATTATTTGTTTCCCATCTGCTACCTTGGACTTATAACCTTTCTGTTCCTGTAACCCAGCACACATCTGTAGACCAGTGTCACAATTTACTCAGGAGATGTGTTTGAAGATTTTAGTTCTTAGTGGAAGAGCTTTAGATGGTTTACCAGGATGTTACATGGCCAAATGGAAGATTGAAACAAGGTGGAATGAATGATGGATATCACAGATCTTGTCTCTTTTTATAGTCAATATTAAGTACAAAAGAAGTAAGATCATTTTGCCTTCATTATCACCTTATGGTTGCTGCTGCCTATCAGCTGTGGGAAAGGAATCTAGATGTTTTTCGCATATTAGAAAAAGTACCTCAACATGGAGTGCAACTGCTTCAACACTCGATAGGTCACAGTATTCACTCAATCTCTAAACATCACTACATGTTGCTACTTATTCCTCAGTGCAATGTATTCTATTGCAATTGCTGTGGAATATGTTGGCACAGATGTGAATTTATTTTTTTCCAAATATTTCCCCAAACTACACATGCACAATCAGAAACATTCACATATATGTAAATGCACACAAATACATGCATACTCAAAGAATCAAAACCATGGCAATGCTTCAGTTGCTTACAAGTCCCTTTGACTGTATGAAGGTCTGATGATCAAATGGACAGAGTGAGAGATTTTACAAACACCTTAAGGAAATATAATTATATAAAGCAATTCTATACCTTCCTAGATTTTACAGATATAAATGTAGGAAAAAGTCTGTATCTCATAGACCAAAAATGTTCTTACATTTTTGTGCTTACTGCCAAAGCAAAAGAAGATACTGAAAAAACCCAAACCAAACAAAAGAGATCACCTAAACAACAATATAAACAACAATAATAATAACAAACAAACAAGATAACATAAACTTCTTGCATTTTTAACTTCGAACATGAAAGATGTGATTAGCATGTCAGGGGAGAAATAAGTGGCTAGGAAGAAGACAGCACTATTTTTCACAGTATCTTCAAGTTCTTTTAAGGGTTGATGCAACCTGCTCTGATGATTAAAATTTTAAATATTCTATATCCAATAGAGGAAGACATGACAAAGGTTGGAATTGAAATGGAAACAAATTGAAATTATTAATCTGAGATGTATTTTCAGGCCTCTGGATTATTAATACTTAAATGATAAAAATGTTTGACATTTTCTGAGTTTTGGTGTCTTTTCTTGTGTCTTTTTGTGTGCAATTTTCTGAAATGGGGTTTATAACTAAGATATTCTTTTAAAGGAGGAGCTTGTCACAGCAGACTGCAGTGACCAATTTATACCGTCCTACAAAAAGTGTCCAACATTGGATGGACTCCTGAATTTATACATAAATTCCTTTAGACACCATGGGGAGCCCATATATCTGAGATCCAAGTCTCAGATGAACAAAATTCAATGAGATTTAGCCCAAACTAAAAGACTTTTCTTAATAATGTCTTAAAGTTCAGATGTTTTCCGTTTCAGGTTTGCAGTGCAGATTATTTGCACTACCGTTCTTCTGTCAACAAAATCTCTACACCTTCAACAAGTATAAACTCTTGCTCTGCAATGGCATATTTCCAGGTTTTCTAACAAATCTCCAAGAGGATGTAATGGTTGTTTTCTAGGACTACGTGTAGAAAAGCAAATACAGTACTTTCCCTAAAAAAATACTTTTCAGCATTATTAACTGTAGGCAGATGGAATATCCTAGAGACCTATAGCTCAGAATACAGGTAGACTTAATTTCCTTCTCCTCAGAAAATCATTCAAAGCTCTGTCTGCAAAAGGGAACATAGAGGAATACTTTGATGCATTATGTAATCACATTCCATTCATTTAATATAGACAGTAGAATATGTTACCATTCTGGTTTGCTAAAAAAAATATTATGCACTACAAAATGAAATGCATTGCAGAAGTCTATTTCAGCAACATTGCCTTTATCAATGTAATTATCAAAAGATCATTAGTTAATCAAAATCATCCACTGGGAGTTTGCTTGTCCTTGTTCATTGCATCTTTTGCATTTTAGAGACAGAGTTGTGAATTATCATTAGTGTGTCAGGGGTAAATTGTATTTACATTTCTTTAAGTAATTACACCATCTTTTTTGTCTTTTTCTTACTATCTCTCTCCTTTTTATTTGGTTTTGGTTTTGGTTTTGTCTGATGTTTTTCTGTGGCAATTGAATTCCCTACTGCTTTCATTATTAATGCACACGAGGACTACACAGCAGTGAAAGCCAGAAACCAGAGCTGCTGAAAGATGTTTCTGAGGTTTTTTTTGTTAATGATATGGAACAGCTATAAAAATAATGTCACCCTCTTTACACTCCAACTCGAAATAGTGTGAATGTTTAAAAGTCATAAAGGATGTTGTTTACTTTCATGTAATATTGTATGCATCCATAAATTAAACTCACCAGCACTGTGTACTTTTCAACACTCATTTCTCAACTTTCTCCTGCGAACATAGCCAGGTTATTTTGTTTCACAGCAGTAAAACTGTATAATCTTTCCATTAAGTTGGCAAAGGAATAGAAAAAACACACTGTCTGTAATCACCCTTGGTTTTAGATTTACATGTATTTAATGTATTTATTAGCATGCTCTCCAGTGGAGTTCTATGATTCTCACATCCAGGGAGGAGAAAAAAAAAGAAAAAACAAAAAGGAAAAAGAAGAAAGAAAAAGGGGTTTTTGGTTGGATTTTGCGGACTTTTCTGATTCACTGGTTGGGCTTTTTGTTTGTTTGTTGTTGGTTTTTTAGCATCACTGTGATGACTGTGGCATCCTCAGAATGGACAGATGAAACATTGATTGAGGAAACATTGGAGGTCATTGCAGAGGGATACTGCAGCAGCAAAAATGGGGAGAGATTTTATTCCATCTTCTTGGTGTACCAGAAGCCTGACATATTCAGCATCTTGGATTGTATTTTCTGATGACGGCCTTTTTGAATTGAGGTGAGAACTCCAAATGCCATAAATTTATAAAGGAAAAGTTTGTTATCCATTTTCAAAAGCTAACTTCTGGATTTATGTTAGTTGATTACAGTTCCCATTTCTCTTTTGTTTCGGATTTTTTTTAGTCATGAAGTTTGGAAAGCTAAATCACCTCATAGACTTAGATATCCAAAGGCAAGTGCAGTTTCACACTTACTTATGAGTTTCCTTCTCTATTTTGTAGTGATGATGATGAAGTTAGTCTTGTGCAGTCCAATGCATTTTTTAGGCATTTCTCTACGACAGAAGAGGACATCATGATGGAGTCCCCCAAACAGGCCTTAGCAGAACTGCTCCATCCCCAAGACCCAACAAACCAGCTGGCAGCACATGAGTCCCAGAAAAAAAGGTTCATAAATCTACTTAGAAGAACTTTATCTCCCCAGAAAAGGCCTGTTACTACATGCTTATCTCCGCATTAACACAATTAAGCTGTTGCTAGCCCTAGAAATTTTTGTTTACCAGGGATATCTCAAACCATATTAGATGAAAGCTCTGTTATACTGGGCAAAGTACATAATAGACCTGCCGTCTGGTACTCAGTGGCATGTCTTTTGAGGCCCTCTGAGCCAAATTGATTTCCTAAGGGTATTCCTTGGGTGACATGACTTGCTTTTTTCCCTTCACAAAAGGACATATTCTTGCAGTGCTCTTTAGCCCAGTGGGACTGAATGCTGACTAAACATTCCCCAATGTAAGAACAAGAGAACAATTTGATTTTTAGCACATTGGTGCGATAGACAAGTGTCTACAGTAAATCAAGAAATTTCTTGTGAACGTCAAGCTGCCTGCTTATTTGTCTGAGAATAAAACAAAGAAAACTTCAGTTTCTAGAGAAAATACTATGTATGGGGTTGGACTTTTCCCCATCCTCCTCCTTCTTTTGAGATATGTTGGCAGCTGGGAAGAAAATGTTTGTCACTGTAATATCTGCAACATAGTCAAAGAGAGCAAGGGAATGGTCACATCCTCCTCATGGTAATAATCTGAATCTGTTCCTAAGACATCAGCATCTTCACCTAAGTCTTTGCATGAATGACAGCTTGAGTCTGCAAAGGCATTAGAAGATATCCCCGTACGCTATGAGCAGTCAAAGACCTTGACAGCTGTTGATAAAATTCAGCAGTTAGCTGCTTTTTCCAAACCAGTTTTTAATCATTTTAGTATCTGTGTACATGTATGTATAATTTCTGTGTGGTAGCCTGATGCATTCTGTACAAATGAAGGAGAATTTCCATCTATGACTTTTTGTTATCTCTTTTGTTCTCTCTCTCTTTTGACTCCTTCTTTCTTTTTTTTTTTTGTTTTAAGAGAAAATCTGTCCATCAAGGATGAGGTCTCATTTTGCTAGCTACCATGTAAATATTCACTAAGAAGAAGACAGAGTCACAGTAAGGAGAGAAAAGAAAAGGTAGGGAAAATATTACTATCCCTATAGAATAAAAACTATTATATATATAATTATATATTAG
>NW_009710656.1:1404-7047 GCF_000703405.1 Apaloderma vittatum | reverse complement strand
TCGAGTTATAGAGTCCTTTCCGCGTGTCACTGGCTCAAAACTGGGAATTCTTTCCCAACTCACGAATGTTTTTGCTTTTAAAACAAGTGAGAGAGTGAGAGAAGTGTGCCAGCTGGGCACTTGGTAGCTCTTGCTAAAATATGATAGAGGCATTCTGTTGATCACAGGTGACCTGTACCACCTGAGCAGGGTAACAGTCAGTAAAGTCAGCCTCACGTTAACAGCACAGACCAAGTGTTGATTGGAACATGAGAGAACGAGCAACGGCCTTTCCATAGCTTGCAGGGATGTGCTTTGGGTTAGACGGCATCATTACCTGCCAACATCCTGAACATTAGTGAATTTCTCATATTTCTGTTAGCGATGGTGACTCTCGAGTGTGGCCTTCGGCCTTCATCAGTAGGCTTGGATATTGCTCGCTTGAATGATGCTGATAAGCAAAGTAGATCCTGCCCCTGGGCTGGCAAAAGCAGGAAAAGTCAGCTCTCTCAAATCTGTCAGCTTAGAGGATCTCTGCCGGGTGAGCGCTGGATTTTGAGATTGAGATCACGTGTCATCAGTGAAGGTGAGGTGTTTCGGATCTTCCTCCTCCCCTCTCCCAAACCTAGAAGCAATTAGCAACAAGTAGCTGCCAGGAAGCACTTCTTCAATAAGCGTCTGAGATTTACTGCAGACTGTTGAACTTTACACATGTTGCAGGCCAGGTGCTCTGCGCTTATACTTGTCCCTGGATAACCTATATTGGCTGCTATTGGGCCACGCTGCCACCTTGTATTATTATCTAAAACACAAATAAAAAATGGCAAATGAGGAGAAATATTCTTATACTGGATTTTTTTAGGAGCAGAAAAACTTTGCAGTGTCCAGATACAGATCTCCCTGTTTTATCATGGTGAGCATATTCGTAACTGTATGTGATGCGTAAATGCAGAGGTGTACTTGTGAAGAATTGTTCTTAATGCTTCTTCCAGTACTGCTAAACTTTCAAAGCTGTTACTGTTTGGGGATTGGAGTGATGGTATTTGGCTGTTGATGCCAATTCCCAGTGAAATGTTTTTTTACAGGCAGAGCCTTTGAAAAATTTGAGACAATCACTTGGTACTGTGTGATATAAAACATAGGTGTGGGCACAGGCATTTCTTGTGAACAGTTAACTGGCTTCTGACTACTGCTGTATTTAATAAGGACTTGAAAACTTACTGTAATTATATTTAATAACAGTTTCAATTTTAACTTGAGAGATTTCAAAATCTTTTAAACTCTGTTAGTGACAAATAAAAGGTAACTAATCTGGTTGAATCTTAGGGATGTTGGCAATATTTTTTCCAGCCTATGGACTGAGTTTAATTGTTCCAGTGGCTGTGATTCAAAAAAAAAATGTTTATTAGAATTGTTTGTGTTTTCTTTAGTTTCATTGATTTTATTTTCTTGTAATTTTTTTCTAATTTATAAGCATATATTTTGAGATTACTTGACAGTTGCTTCAGCTGATAACTGATTTTTTTATTCATTCATTTACTACTCTTCTATTAGACTGTTACAGATACATAGCTGATTTTTATCTTTTCACAGGGGAGAAATGGAGCTCTTTCTTTTTGCCTTCAATGGCAGTTCATAACATTTGTACCAGCAAAATTGGTAATTCATGGGCTCAGTGGAATTCTGCAACTCTCTCCACTTCTATTGGAAGTCCTGCTTCTTGTTCTTTTTCACTTGTCCTCACTGTGGAGGAATCCAGCCAGCACCTCCCAACTGCTGCAAGCAATCCAAACAAAGCCATCTTCGCTGTGGATGTCAACCCAGCAGAAGTATTTGCAGTAATAACTACTAAACTAAGAAGGCTGTAACTGGGGTAGATGGTATGACATCAGACAGATGAAAATGTGTGTTATTCTTATGTGTATCTGCAGGAAATCAGTGTCATGAAGGCATTTTATAGTCTGCTCAAGCTCAGTAGTCTTCTAAAACCTGACAACACATTTATTTCTATTGCAGGTTGTAGTTAGCAAAACATGTAAGACAGTATCAGAAGCATGGATGTCTTGAATCCTTTTCCAAACAGAAAAAGAGAATAAAGAAAAATGCAGTAGTGAAGTGATGTGAGGGAAGAAAAGCAGAATGTGCTTCAAGCCTTCTGTCTATTAAGTGCCAACTCTGGGATGGGTTTGTGGTGGCACGAGTTGTCATCATCTGCCCCAGTAACTATGCACTGGGAGGGAGACAATGTGTTTCTGTCCAGAGGCTAAATATTAGCATAGAATCTGAGTACCAAAAACCTTAGAGCTTGTAATTTTTAACATAAATTGGCAGTTTGGGCTTACCCATCTTAAATCCTAACTTGCTGTTTAGCACAGGCTTCCCTATGTTAGTAACTGATGTAACTACTGCATGCTTTCAGTTGTGAATAAAATTTTGTGGTCTGTCCAGGCTTTGCTTGCAAATACAATTTTGTAGTTTTGTAGTTTTGTCTCCATGGATGTAATTATTTAAATGACACAAGAAGTTGGAGCGAGTAGGCAGTTAAAAGAAAGCAGGAAACCTAAAAAGAAAGCAATGTCTCAAAGAAAATGTCAAGGGATATCCTAAAATGAAAAGCTTTAGTGAACTAGTTTTGAAGTATTCAGAATTTTAAAGAACCACTCATTTCCACCAAAAGGAAGGGATATAATAAGACGGTAAAGCAACAGCCTGAGAAGATTATGATTTACTAGCAGAATTTACAGCTTTTATTCTTTGTTTGTTTTGGTGTTTTTACTGGGATTTTTTTTTCTGCTTTTCTAGATCCTAGTGGCTAATGACAAAGCCTGCTGCTTGGATGCAGTAGTTAGGAACTAACTGGCCAAAAGCTGTCTCACTTGATATCCAAATCCAGTCAAGAGGCCTGGGAAACTGTGGGTGAGGAGTACGTAGAAACTGATGAATGGTCATGGGTGGTTTCAGGAAGTGTGGTATGCAAAATGTTAGGGAAATATTCCCCACCATACAGTGTTTTTGTAGGTTTTGGTTTTCTTTTTTTTTAACATTTTCAGTATAATTTCCTGATATATTTAACTTTTGCGGCATTTGGCAATTACGTCATTTGTAGGATTGCTTGTTTTAAGAGTTTGCAGATGTAGGAATTCAAAGGACAAAAGGTGGTTTGGGAGGCACCTATGAGAGACTTGCAGCTGCCATCATAGTCATGATGACTTGACCAATCAGAACTTAAAGGATATTAGGTTTTGTATTTATATTTTTTTTAATAAATATAATTGCTTAACATGGAAAAAGCTATTCTGGAAAAGTTCCTGATTGTCTGGTCTTTTAAAATATTTTTTAAATTATCTTAAATTGCATTGTGCGTTTTACTAAGTTACAAGTCAGTCAAGTACTGTGAAATATCTGTGCCAATACACCCTAAATGGAACAAAAGAATGGAATTAGTATTCTGCCTATAGTGGGGTTGTTTATAAGAGAACTGCATGAGAAATATCTCAAAATTATTCTCTTTTGCAGCTATCGCGAGCTGTCAGTAGAAAATACTTGGAAAATAAAATCATATTCTTGGTGTGTTATTTTTGTATTGAAATTGTCAGCATCTCAGAGACTGATCTTCCTGAATCTTCCACTGGATATGTGGGGGGAAAAAAGTGAATAAATCTAAGTTTGATTTGGTGAAATCCAGGATTAAAATGAAATGTCTAATAAAGGCTCTAATTCTAAGATAATAGCCATTCCAAGTTCTTTATAGCAGTCACTGTCTAATTCATAAGCCCATGCTGTCAAGATCATGGAAAAATGCTAAAAGGCTTGGTATGAACACTGCAGGCTATAAGATAAACATTTTCTGATTTGAGAAGAAACTCCTCCCATAAGAAATTAAACTGCTATTTTTTCAGCTGAAAGTAAGAACTGTGTTCCTAATGTGGAGTATTCGTTAGAACCATGAGGCTTCCCTTAAATAAAGCATCTTTGGAAGGCACTTCTCACTGAATTCGGGGTAGTAGATTGGCACATTTCTTATGCTGAAGGAAATGCCTTTAGTATTGCTGAGTCAGGGAGAGAAGACACAAAAACATTAATGACATTTTGTTTATGATCAGTGAATTATTTGCAGATCTTTTCATCTCTATATTAAAACTGTTTCTTTCATAAAAAATAGCAAGTAGTCAAGAAATAATGTTTTTCTAACAATGATGGGGAGATACCTTGGCTTAGTATCTTCTTGTTTGAAATTCTTGCTAAATAACCACACTCTTGGTAAAGTATGACTACATCTCTGAATTCTATGGAAAGGTGGATGTTACAGTCCGTCTCAAAGAGAAAATCCCTGTCTCAGTGTGGCTGAGGCAAATAAGAAGCAAGGACAATCATTGTTGTGTGGTTGTGCTGGAACCAGTGGAAAGACTTTCAGCTTCTCTTTCCTTCAGACCTGACGTGATTGTTTCCCTAATGATCAAATAAGACCACAGTTTGTGAGAGTTTATGTGCGAATAAAACATGTCTAAAAGCCAGCAGGCACATTACTATTTGTGAACATGAGATATGCACATACCACTGTCTGAAACTAGGATTGCATGTGCATGATGTGCATATTTCTCCCATGCAGCTCACCTTAATATATTAAAAAATTCACATTAAAATACACTGTCTCTCCTTTGGAGACATCTTAGGCTTGAACAGTGATGGTCTGGGAGAGAGTTGGTTATACATGGCAGGGATGTCCTTGTGAAGTGATCAGCTGGCTGAGAAAGGGTTCTGTGGGGAGCATTTGACTTCCCCGGGTCTCCCCTACAGCAAAGGGCAGGCTCTCTGCATGAAAAAGTTGGGGAAGTATTACATTATGCTGTGTCTGCTTTTATGGAGGTAGTTGTATCCATCAAGAGACTGCAAAATTAAACTTCCTGCCATTTACTTAGATATTTGCAGAAACTCTTTTTAAAGGATTGAATGAACTGTGGCTAAAATGCTAAAATTAAAATTTAAATTAAAATAGTCCTGTAGATTTTCTTCCTAAGTGTGAGATTACATCATGTGATCTCCTTTTTGCCCATCTCCATGGCTACCCAATATTGGAAGTTGGGCTCCAAATAAAGGACCTGATTACTTCTGTGCAGATCCCTCCTCTAGGCAAAAAAAAATTCAAAGTTAGAGTATAAGTACCAACCATGTTCTACGGTACCTTTCCTACGTAGAATATATATTCACACTGTTTTCCCTCATTATGTAACAGAAGAAAGCCTCTTTAGAGAGAAGCGTACATCCCTTGAAAAACAGTAGGCTGCTTATTTGTGGAGCAGCTGTCTGAATATTTCCTAACTCGGAATGACACCAAGCCATGACCTCTCATTGTGGAATGTGTCCCAGTGAAAGACACGTGTCTCCAGTCCTGGCTTTTTAAAAAACCATGCTCTCTCTGTCAGCTTCCTAAAATTTCTTTGAAATCTTTAGCTGGATTCAGGTATGTCTGAGGAGTGAGTATTCACCCAGGTCTTGCAAATGCCATGAAAGCTAGATAGTTGAAAGAGGCCGTATTGGTGCCTCATTTGATGAAAAGCTGCAGCATGGACTTTTGTGGCCTTCATTATCAGGATATTCATACAGGAGTTCAACACTGGATTCCAAATCCTTTGAAAACCAGACCATATTCATTTTAATATCTGC
>NW_009710656.1:0-1373 GCF_000703405.1 Apaloderma vittatum | reverse complement strand
CAGGAATGCTTTGTTTTTGTTTCCCTGCTCATTCTTCCTAAGAATATTCCTGTGTTATTTTATATAAATACTGAAATAAGACCCAAACATTTCATTAGTTAGAGGTTTTCTGTTTGCTTCTTTGAATGTGTTTAGTTTTGGGGGGGTTTTTTTCTTTATTTAGAACCTCAGGATTCAGCCAATTCAGAGAGCGTAAAATGTTTCCTCTCAGCTTAAAGCTGCAAGTAAGCCTTCTGGAGGAGAATCAAGTGACAGCACAGAAAGATGGTGGTCCAGACAGAAAAAGGCTCTTTCACAAGCTGTTACTACTCTGCTACCATAGTGGTTTTCTCTGTCATTAGTGGTCTTACTACTGTCCAGTTAGATGGAACCATCTGTGGGATAAAGGACAGTTTTGCTTTAATGCTCTTTTGCTATGAGAAGAATGAGATGTCGGGAAAGGTAAGGTAGGAGTTTTACTACCTCCCAGAAGACTGCTGCATCTGGCAGCATATCCATTGTAATTGTAAAATTGTCTTTTACACTCATTTCTGTCTGTCACGAAACTTCTATAGTCCATGTGTTCAGCAAGTGAGTTGTAGGATGCTACATAAACTCCCTTTCTGTAATTGCTAAGTCTCGCAGTGCTGAGGAACTGGTACAGATTTCAAGTATATGTTCTCCATTAGTCATGTGGATCACTTCTGCCTGGCTATTCATCAGAATAAGGTCCACAAATATGGATTGTTAGCATTTGCCCCCAACCTGTCAGCTTAGCTTTAAAAGATTTTGTTCTGTGTTTTAGAACATTATGTTCCTGATCCCTGGTTTCTATAACAACATGGAGAGAAGAAGTTTCTGTTCTTTACCATTTCCTCCTCATGAGGACAGAGCGTGAGTACATCTTTGAAGATGTTACGGCTGGCTCTGGCTGCTGGAAGAAAAAGCGAAATGAACAGAGATGAGAGATTTGCCTATGGATGTGGGAACACACTTTATAAAAGCAATGTACCTCTGCAGTTTTTAAATTGGATTTCCAATATAATAGAAGGTGAACAGAATTGTTCACCTGAAGTTGTGCTTCTCCCTTTGTTGCTAAGAAGAGGAAGCTGAATACCTAAGTTGGAAATTACACTCTTAATAGAGAATGTTTTGTCCTTAATGAGCACTTCCCTTGCCCTCCTGTTAGGATCTCTGCCTATTTTAAGATGTGTAAAGTAGAGCTTTTTTGACAGTATTGCAGCAGAGCTGTAGATACTTAGGACTAGTATTTTAAGGGAAAATTCTACTATTCTTCCAAATTAGCTCATGTTGCTGGCTAATATTCAATGTTACATTGCTATGTTGTTTCAGTTAGGAGACATCAAATATTCTTCTGATGCAGTTCACTGTAT
>NW_009710655.1:0-7774 GCF_000703405.1 Apaloderma vittatum | reverse complement strand
ACAGCTTGGTGTCGTCGGCAAACTTACTGATATATAATTTATATAATTTATACTAACCTTACAAACATGGGCAAATCTTTTATTCTCAGAGGAAATAAAGCAACCTGAATTTATTATCTGGTAGACTTCTGCCATTCCCCAGGTCTACAGAAAAATGAGAACTTGTCCGCACATGGAGTTATTCCAGCACAATCATACAACAACTCCATCCAGAGTGGTGGAACACATGGACACGGTGAGACTGGAATGTGTCTTTCCTTGCATCAACACCACTGAATTGCATGATTGCTTCCATCAGAAATAAAAAAGAAATAATCACATTGCCACATGACTTACTCCATTTTACCACTCTCTCACTTTAAATTTACAGCTTCTCTTATTCCAGATGCATTTATTCACATGTGCAGACAAGCTCCAGACGGTGAGGAATGGCTCCAGTTTCACTCATGGAAGTGGTCCTTCCCAGGAATTTTTTCTGGGTGTTAATGTCACTGAAATCTAGAGGCCAGATTCTTGGTCTCATGATTCCTCTTTCTGCAGCAGCCTGGCATTGCAAAGAGGCTGTAAAGCTGATCCAAGAAACCAGCTGAACCTTTTCTCTGGCACAGAGAGAAGCATCGTCAAGATCAGGCTATTTCCACTGGAAAAATGAGCCTCATTTTGTTCACGAAATGAATGTGCTGTAATGAAATTTTACAACCCCCATAATAAGCCCATTATCGAGATTGTGACAAAACATGAAAAAGCTTTAAACTTCCAGTAGTTTCATGCTAACCTAGAAGAACTGTAGCCAGCTCTAGTTCTGTTTTGTGATGAGCAGTTGGTGTCAAATACAGGTTTGTTTAAACGTTATATTTTACAACCATTAATTTGGTTTTTTTAGCTGGAATTTGAACTTAGACTTAATTGCTGATAGATGGTCAGCAATTGAACTGGTATTTCACAAGTTTGTCTGTGAACTTTCATATTCTGAAAATGTCTACTTTAAACCTGCAATCTGGTATCAATATTCTACTGCCAAATATCCATCTCATACCTGAATAAAATTGCTAAGTAATAGCAACTCTGCCTATTTTGCTGTTGCTCTCCTTAAGAGCAGGAACCTTGTTAAAGCAGTCAATGTGATTTACCATCATTCCCCTTCATAGCTGGGAAGCTATGGCACAGAATCGCAAAACATCAAGGGTAGCCCAGCAAGTCAAAGCTGGAGGTGTCAATAACAAGTGCCAAAGCTGGAGACCTGAATTTTAGTTCAATGAAGTCATGATAAGGTCACATGAGGCATGTAAATGTTTTTAATACAGTTGATGCTACTTGAGAAGCGATATGTGTCAGATTTTCTACCTCATTCTCCTGTCGTCCAGGAGACGGTTCAAATTCACCCTGATGTCTGTCCATCAAGATAAACACCACTGTTACTGGCACAACTGTTTTCTCCTCTTCAGTTCTCTTGGTCCGCCCATGCTGCCATTCCTGTCTGTTAGGACAGCCTCTCTGATTATTTTTCTATATGTCATCTCAGTCTCCATCTCTCCTTGACCTCCTTCTCTCACAAACATTTTTTGTGCTGAGACGGACAAGTGAAAATTGATTTACTCCTTCAGCCTGTCAATAGGTAAGGTGAATTGCTGTTTCTGAGACTTGTGGCTCGATCTGCGGGCCCAGGACAGACAGGACACAGGTCTGACTGAAAGCCACTCACGTGACGCATCCTGAACCTGTTCAGAGATGCCATTTAAGGCACACCACCAAGTAATTGGGAAGTAGAGCCTATGAAAACCTTTTTGTTTCATTGGACTTTCTCTGCATTTCCTTAGTTATGGGATGACTGGAGTCACTGTCTTCCTCAAGTGTACTCTGGTTGGACAGTATTTGGCAAGAGCAAGCTTTGCAACTTAATGCTACTAACTGGTGGTTAAGATACATGATCTTGCTCTCCATCATCCTTCTCCTATCTAACTTCTGCCAGAGAACTTTCTTGGGAAAATTATGTTCACAGCTAGGTTTAGAGACAGACAGCAGGTGCAAGGCAAGAATATGTTAGCTTACAACCACATCTTTTCCAATGAAGCTTCATCTAAAATAGCTTCAGTTTTCAGGCAGTTACTAAGCGATTTGAGGAGGTGATGGAATAACATGGTAGAAGGAATTAAACTGCTAACAAAGTGAGGGGATTGCACTAAGTGGAAATATTCTATATGTTAAGAGACCAGCTCCAAGTGTGGACTTGGATCACAGAAACAGAGTATTTGCTGCTGGGGATGCATTTCCAGTCCCACCCCTGGGCCAGTACGTGTCACTGAATATGTATGTACGTGATGATCTGCAGCACAACTAATAATTTGTTGTCAAAACACATGGTACACTAGACATGATCCAGAGTGCCTTGAAGTCAAGAGCCCTTTCCATTGACTTCAAAGGACTCTGGATCCATGCTGCAGGGATGGAGAGCCAAGCTCACTGTTAGAACAAATGATGATGACTCCATGGAAGCCAATGTAACTGTTTGCTTGTGCCAACGGGGAATCTGGCCTATAAACTTTGTTCTGCAGTGATCAGAGCCTGCATAATTCATTCAGTGGTTCAGAAGGTAATTAAATTTTCATGGCCACCAGCATATAGGCCATGTTATGTAGCCAAATACATTTTGTCTATATGAAATAGTTCTTTTCTGCAAACATTGATTTAAATGTTCTTTCTCTGTTGTTGAAGCAGTCACAGTTTGCTCCTCCTTATCTAAAATGCTGCTTAATCTTTGAAACCTTCCTTTTCAAACAGTGGCAATCTAATAAAATTGATTGTATGATTATGCGTCTGGTTTTCATTTACTAGAGTGTTGATAAAAGAGAAATGAAATCGCATGACTTGTAAAAGAGAAGAGAGGAAATAACTCTGTACGTTACTAGCTCTAGTAAATGTAGCAGTAATTCTGAGCTGGCTCAATAGTGCCCATTTTCAGTTCAGGTGTTTGATTTCAGAGGTGACCTTCAAATCATTGCATTTTGTCTTCTCTTTATTAGAAGGGTCTTGGTGATAAATCCCTTGCTCACTGATTTATGCAAGAAAGTCACATAGACTGTAAACACAACACTTATGCTTGCAAGACCACAGAGACAAAAAAAATAAATAGGAGATCACTATGAAGGAGGGCCTGTTTTTTTCTTCCTTTTCCTATTGTTTTATTTAAATCCATAAGCTGATCGCTTGTTTTATTGGATTTGTTCACATTAGCAACCTGACAAATGACTATCATCATGTGGATTACAGCAAATTAAATGCTCTGAAGGTTCCATTCCGTTTTGGCCAGCTGAATGAATAACCTTAATCCAGATAACAGATGTCAAGTGGGGTATAGCTTTTAAAGAACACATTATATGTGTGTGTGTATATACATATAAAAATATTACATATTGGCAAGGGGAGGCAGAGAATGAAATCAGCCCTAAGACCACTTACAAGCCTTATGTTAATATCAGTCTGAGTGGGAGGATTTTTGTGGTACTGCAGAAAAATAGTTCTTACGTGGAAGCAGAGGAATATTGCACTGTTTCACTCTTGTGTGTTCATTTGTCCAAGCAACACCACAGACTAACGAGGAGGAAAAACCTTATGAAAAATGGTGATTGCACCTGCCACCTTCTTCAGTTTGGAGATTTCTTCCCCTTCAGGCAGCCAGCAGCTCCATAAATAGTTAATTTGGCGTTTGGCACATCTAAGGGATCTGTTGTGGAGGAAGGAACAAGTTAACGATGGGTGGAAATCTCTGATAATGCCAATAAAAAGGTAGACCAATTACTTTTTGTAAACATGATCATCAGTAAGCTGGTAACAATTAAACAGCTGTATAAGGAGCAATGCTAGAGTGATTAGGTTTAATGAATATGGAGTCGTTTATCAGAAAGAAATGATTCAGCCTGGCGACTTCTCACTCATGTCTTCATGCAGGGGAAGGTGCACGCTCCAGCATGGCTTTGCGTCATTTCCTCTGCTTCCCGTTTTTTGCTCAGAAGCAAGGCTTCAATTGCGTCCTGGGTATTGTACTGCCTAGAACTGAGCTTGCTGGAACGTCAGAGTGATGAATGCTTATCTTTCAAAAATGAAAATGTTTTCAATTTATTAAGAGTCTTCACAACTGCATTTGTAGTAGCAACCATCTATCCTGGAAAGGTTTTAGGTCTATGAGGTTCATCGTTCAGGATGAAATCTGTCTCCCATTTCACCAATGTGGTGAGTTGTGCTGTCAACATTTCTGTTGCCTGTATAGTAGGCACATGCATTGACAGCTAACCATGAGGTAGGTTTTGTGTGATGGGAACAAATAGGTGGGGATGATTCAGACATTGTACCAAACGTCAAATATAATTTATGGAAGTTGGACACTTAGTCTCCCTGAATGTGGGTTGGGATAGGAGTAGCGGCATAATCCTGCTTGCAGTCTTCTGCTGGCTGATGTCACATGGCTGATGCAAACCCTACAAACACATTGTGGTCTGTGTCACCTGGTGGCTGGATGCATAGGTGTGGCCTTGCTACTGGCCCCTGCATTTCACAACCCAGTGACAGCATTAAACAACCATCTCGAGCTTTCACCTCTTCAACCACAATCATTTCTCCTCTAGTTTTATTTTGCTTCAAGGGTAAGTGTCACATCACACTGGCTTTGACAACTGCAGTAATCAGTTTTGGTGCTGAATGCAGCTTTCATAAGCCTTTCTAACAGCAGTTTGATGAGACTAGTGAAGTCTCATCTGCTCAAGAAAAGCCCCCCGAGCACAGAGTGGCATTGGGAAATATTTTTCGTGCCTGTGATGAGTTGGAATTTCTAATCTGCAGCTGCAGGCACCCCTCCAAAATGGGTCTGTCTTGAGGTATTTATAACGTGTCTGTCACCAGGGTAGCCAAGCACCATATGGAAACACGGCACCCAGGTTTGCAGCTGATGCAGCTCATCATTGTTTTGACTCTCTCCCAGGTTCCCCACCCTGGCATGCTTCCCATGGCGTTCACTCCAAGAGAGCTTGTTACAAACATTTGCTCCTCCGAAAGCTCCCTTGTGGGAAGGGTGGGCAAGCCTGGCACCTGCTGCCCTACAGTGCAGCATCCCCTCCACAGAGAAAAGAGAGGATTTTATTTTGTTTTATTCAACAGTTTGGGCTAGTGTGCAACAGACTTTAGATGCTACAGTAAACAGCCATATGATTCTGAACAGTATTTATACTAGCTCCTCAGACTCTTTCAGAACTTTGAGTGTCAAGATCTATTAGGCTAGCCAGGCAAACATTCTGCAAGGATCACAAGCCAGTGCATTGCACTTCGTCCTACTAAGCCATGAACTGTGCTCACTTCTAATCTCCTTTCTGACCAATTCTGAAGGTACTTCAACCTGAACTATCTAATAGCCTGATCAGTCATTTCCTTTTCATTTTGTCTGCAGTTTTCATCCTTTGCTTGTGTTCTGCCCAATATTTACTTGTAGGAGAGTAATCTTATCTGAAAGATGAAGTTTCTGCTCTTCAAAGTAAATATGCAGCTTGAACTGTTAGTAAATAACCTGTAAAGCAGCTGATAAAGGAAAATCACTCCCAAGAAGTTCTGGTCTAATCCAGATCTGAAGCTAAGGTAAAGACCTGGGACTTCAGAAAGCAGCCAAGGAATTCTAACGTGCTCTCTAACTGGAATATATGTCTGAAACAGTTGCTAGGTAAACTCATCCAAGGGCCTCCAAAACCAGCTCCACCACTGGGTTTCATACACATTTGCATGCCTGAAGTTTGACAATTTTGCAAAATACGTTCAGGAAAAAACACTCTAAGTGGCATTCAGGTTACAAACAGCTGAGAATTCACAGGGTAACTTTTTTTTCCTGTGCAGTGAAGCAGCCCTGTGCCCACCCAGCCAGTCACTCAGCCCACATAGCTCAAGTACAGGGACTTGCTGAGCTTCAGTTAGCAGGGTAAACTTTTGTGTAAGCCCTCTGAATGGGATAGCATGTTTATCCACTTTGAATAGTTTGCTCCACTTTGCAGGATGTTCACAGGGCAAATTCTCCAACTCAAAGGATGGGAGTCTCAGATAGTAAATGCTAATGCCTCTTTTCTTTTTTCCTTCCTAAAGTTTTAAACCTAGAGAAGATGTGTCTGCAGTGGGCTAGCAGCAGCCGCCCCCTCCCCCTGCAAATGATCCCTGCTAACTCTGCCTCTTGCACATTTGCTGAATCCTGTATTTACAGAAGGCTGCAGACACAGAGCCAAAATCCGCCATTGGTTTCCCATGTTTTCCCTAGAGAGCAGCCTCATTGACTTCCAAGGTATCACCCACAAAGCAAACAACTGCTTCCACTCATCTAGCCATGTTACGTGCTTGCTTTGCCCACATGCTGCTCCACAGAGACTATCACAAACCATGGAAAATTCCAAAATTTGCCTTTAGAATTCCTGTGTGTTTTGAACAGGGGAAGGGGCTGGGTCTGCATCCAGATTAAGTTTAGATTTGGTTTGTGGCTCAAATCTGACCCAGGACTAGAGTTCATACTCATAACTGAGGAGTGGAAAATGCATAGATTTATCTGATGAGGATTCTTACCAAAACAGCTGCTATTGTTGGATTTGGGGCACACAGAGCAGGACACAGAGTATCTCCTCAGCATCCATTTGTTTTCATGGTATGACCAGTAGACCTTGCAGTCAAGCCCTTAAACCAGACTATGTGAGCCTTATGATATTCTGATTCTTATGCTGAACAGTATGCACTGAAGGAGGTTTGCTTGTGGGGATCACAGTCCTGGATATTCAGAAGATATTATGACTTCCAGCCTCCATGTGATAGCTAGACTACACTTAAGACTGGTTTTTCTCCTAATATGGCTAGAGGGAATCTTCCACTGCTATGGTTGATGGAGGTGAGAATGCTTGCTGAGCTGAGCACTGGGACTGGGCTAAGGGACCTGTGCCAGCTGGAAGATTTGACCCATAAACATAGATCACAGATCATAGATCATAGATCAGAGAATGGCATAGGCTGGAAGGGACCTTAGAGATCATCTAGTCCAACCTCCCTGTCATGGGCAGGGACGCCTCCTCTCAACTCGCCCAGGCCACACATGGGGACCAAGCAGGAATTGAACCTGGGACTTCGGTGTTGGTCCTTGTTGTCAGCACCACGCTCAAACCACTGAGCTAACATGTATTGGTGCTTAGTCTTTGAACCTGATTCTGCAGTAGCAGAATTTTATAGAGGATGCTTATCATCATAGTTTTTTATTTACTTCACTGAGACCTTCTTCCCCAACACCTTATGACACTATGTCTGACAACACACTCAGAAGAAGATGGGGTCTTCAAAACTACAGAGGGTGGCACCCCTCTTAGCTTACAGAAAAAATATGCTCTTTAGCAGGAACAACACAACCTGTCCAAAGACAAGCAAAGTCAGATGAAATACGCATCAGGTCCTCCTGGATGATGTGCTCCAGCGTTGCTAGAAACTAATCTGTTTGTTCTTTTATCAGTGCAGCACACAGCACTAGTTTTCCATTCCTTCCATTGTTGATCCAAAAGGCAAAGAAGCCAAACCTTTCACTTTTCCACTGTTGTTAAAGCACAAGCATTCTGTTTGGAGACTCTGAGAAAATAATTGTTTAAAGTTTTAAATGAGGTTCCTGTGCTGCCAGAGATAACCATTCAGAAACCACAAATCAGGCCACTAGAGGTCTTGACTGGCATAAACACCATGAGATCTTAAAAAACAAGAAATAATGAATATCTCTTTCTCCCCG
>NW_009710654.1:0-4364 GCF_000703405.1 Apaloderma vittatum | reverse complement strand
TTCCAACCTGAATTATTCTATGATTCTATGTCATCTAAGCCACGGCAGTGCTATATCCTAATGCTGTTAGTGATATTCATAGTGGTCTATGGGTCATTTCACTTTCTAGCTTGTTTGTCTACCTAAGACTGACCAGGCATTCCAAAATCTTTTGATATATTATGTTTTTTCCTTATAATGAGATAGAGGTATGACTCCTCTAGGTGGAGAAATCCACTGCTTTTAGTTTTACCTTTTTTTTAGCCAATTTTAACAAAGGTATCTAAGTAAGATCAGTGACTTCTCTAGGACAAATTACTGGGTTTTATTAGTTCAGAGCAAAGATTTTGCAGGTTATGACATAAGTACACACTGTTGATATTATCAAGATGTGCACAGAACAGATTATGAAACTATGGAGGAAGATAATTTGTACCTTCTTTGACTCACATAGGTAGAATCGTAATAAAAGGAAAAAAACCCCACATGTGTGGTACCCAGGTTATTTGACATATTTGCTCTCTTTATAAGAAATGAAGAAGCTAAGGAGACCAAGAAGATGGAGAAGAACTAGAAAAGATGAATATGATCAAGATGAAGTGGATAATCCAGTCATAGATGAATCTGTGCTGTCAGCCAAAGAACTTCTAGGGTTGCAGCAGGCTGAAGAACGATTGAAGCGAGACTGCATTTATAGACTGAAGAAGGTGCCACTGTCTTTACTTGCATAGTCCTATGTTTTTCTGTATAAATACAATATAGAGGGTACACTGCGAGCAATTTCTCTGACTGTCGCTAGAAAGTCTTTGTAAAATTGATATAATGTACAAAGTGGATGCTGTTAATGAATTGTCAAGAGAAGGCAGCTTATTCTTTGGTTTTTTACTATAACCTCAGTTTGTTAGCAATTTAAGTAAAACAGATGGCTGCTCATTTAGTTAATGAATTAACATCAGATCACGAGATGTTGGGGCAGTGGACTATAAGAGCTTTATTATATGTTTGTTCAATTAATATATTCTTCCATGGATATTTTCTACTGTAAAAGACATTGTGGTAGCCTTGACTGACCGAGTACCACCATTCTTCTGGCATGTATTTGTTATGCAAACTTTTTGACTGTAAATATGGAGTTAGGAAAGCTAAAGTGAGTATTTCTGGATTTCAGAGTTACAGTCATTCAACTTAAGGTATTGAATGAAATGAAGGTAATATCTTTCTATATTTTTTGACTTTTTAGCAACCTCGAAGCTACCCATCAGCAAAATACACCTGTGAATTGTGTGATGTTTTGATTGAGTCAGTGGCTTTTGCTCATAAGCATATTAAAGAGAAAAGACACAAGAAAAGCCTAAAGGTGAGTTAAGGACAAGAAAAAGTATAAAATGCAGTTTAGTGAAACTGTCCTGACCCTAATAATGACAGTGAAACTGTGCTACTTCTAAAATAATTCTACTTCTTTTTTTTTTTTCCTGATCATGTTTGAATCTTCTTTAAAACTATTTCTTGGTGATACTGGTACAAAGAGTAAACCTGGGACCTGGACTTTGCATCTGCCCTCAGCTTTGGAATTTAATTTGCACTTTTTCATACCTATTGTTATAAAAAAAAGTCCTCATTTAAAGTATAACTCAGAAATACTTTGTTACTGGTGAATGAAATATTAAAAAAAAAAAGCCTGTACCAGCTGTCTCTTCTGTTTTGCTGTTCTGTAATTCTTCTTGAAGGGTAGTTATGTGTGTTCTTCCTGATGTATATTTCGTTGGCATATTTCAGCAATGAAGAGTTTTGATCACGTCCAGAGCAATGAGGAGTAGCAATAACCAAATATAGTTGGTATGGCAAAGTTAGGAATTATAACCTCCGTGTCAGGATCAAGATTTCTGTTCAGAAATACTGTAAAAATTAAGAGCTTTTAGAGTACTACAGACTTGTTTGTATGTAAAGGAAATCGTTTTAAACATAAATACCAAAATAACTTCCAGCATAACCTCAATTTTACTTTATTTTTTTAAAAATTATCTTCTCTTCCTTCCTTTCTCAGCTTGAAGTGGACAAAATATTTGTCTTCTGCAATTTTTCTTTTTCTCCCTCTTTAACTCCCATCTTTTTCCACTTCAGAGGTGATCAAATAATTAGTGACTTCTTTTTAATGTTCCAAATACATGTGTGAATGTCCTGGGTTTAGTTGAAAACCCAGTCCTGTTTAGTGATTTTTTACTTTCCAGTTTAGTCTATTCTAAAAGGCTGTATTTTCTGAAGTTACTGAAGCCTACTAGAATATGTAATACTTCATACCTGTCACAGTTTCACTCTTAATGTTCTTGCCTCCAATTGCCTCCATTATCTGGAAAACCTGATGGTGTTACTTGGGTTCTATTACTTGAGTTGGGTTCTATTACAGTAAAAAACTCAAGAAAATCATTAAAACAATATTCTTATTATCTTTAAAGGAAAAGCAAGAAGAACAGCTGCTTACTGCTCTGCCTCCTCCAGCACGTTCCCAGATACAAGCTATTGGTGTTGCTATTGAAAAAGTAGTGCAGGAATTTGGCTTAAGTAATGAAGATCTAGAAGAAAGGCTCAAGATTAAAACAGTGATGGAAAATGTACTGCGTCAAAAAATAACAGGTATTATTTGCAATTTGTTTTAAATGCTAGGTATGTCAACTTCAAAAACAAATCAATAAACAGTTCATAAAGTGAAAGCTTAATTAAAAACTTTGGTTACATATTAAAAGCTTTGGCTAGCTAAATTCTAAAACAATATATTTAGTTACTTGTCTGTTGAATGACATGATGTGGCAATATAACCCTGTATCAGAATTAAATTATAGGGGTGCTCATGACCCAAACAGACCTGTAGTAAAAAATGAAGACTGGGGGCGTTTGACCTTAATGATAAGCGTTTACTAACAACAGCATGGAAGGCAGGATTCACTAATATACTTCTGTGCTGTTGAAACACCCTTCCTCATTTCTTTTGGTTATCAAAATTAGATATAGATTTAAGGTTTACTGACAATGCTGTAAAGTAGCTACAGACTAAGAATTAGTTATAAACACAGTGTATTTTTTTTGTTGTTGTTGCAGAGTGCTCATTAAGATTATATGGCTCCTCCTATAGCAGATTTGGTTTCAAAACTTCAGACATTAACATAGATATCCAGTTTCCTGTCAGTGTAAGTGAGACCATTTTATTAAGTATGTCTAAGCGGTTTTGAATGTTTGCATCATTATGTAGATTATAGTTTAAATGTAATTTACAGTGTGGTTATAGCACTTTTTCTGAAAATGCATTGGATAAAACAGTGCTATCATATTAAAATGCTCTTCTAATAACATTCCTTGCTTCATACACCAGTAATGGTCAGGCAGCGTAATACAGCTTTGTCTTTTATCAAATCTTCCTTCTGAAAAAATGCAAACACTTAAACATCTGTACCCTAGCAGTCACATGAGACAGATCATTATTTATCGTGACTTACAGATGGATTAAATGGCACTTCCGTGATCTTGTTTCTATACTAATATATGCACATCAGAGTTCCTGATTACTGGCTTATTTTTGACCCATGGAACCATCTTATGACATTTATATCTGAAATAATTCCAAGTCTCTATTTGTCCTGCAGTTTGTTTCTAGACATCTTCGTGCTTGAACATTTAAAAGAAATTAAGAACTGTGAAAAGCCTTTGGTTCCATATGTATTCCTGTTGTAGTTGGTTTGGCAGTCTCATAGTTAAAATTTAGCATTACCTCTAGGAACAAAAGATTAAAATGTTGTGGGGAAAAAAAAAATATCCAAGTTTATAAGCTGCATATAATTAAAAAGAAAACCCTATGATTCCAATCTTTGACATGAGGTGAATCCACTATACCAGAAGGCAATAATACTTAAGCACACTGAAATCTATTTCTGTTGATGGTTTATTTTCACCAGACAAGTCTTCGATAGAGGTAAAAGTAGTTTTACTTAAAATTACTCCGTGATTGTGGGTTTTTTTCTTCAAAATAAGCAGAGTTAGTGTTCCTTTTGACACAATTCAGAGATGGCTACGGACTAAAAGAAGTTTTATTCTCGGTTGCTGGTATTTTGTTTCCTTCTTGCTGCCCTTTCTGGAAGAAACACTGAAGTGAATTAAAAACAAAAAAAAATTTTAGATATGAGAAATCACTTTTTTGACAGCTATGAAAACAGCTTTACTGTTTTTGTTGGCAGATGACTCAACCAGATGTTCTCTTAATCGTGCAAGAAAGTCTCCAGAACAGTGGTAAGAAAAAAACATGGCCTTCTCAATTCCCTTAAACTATTACTGCTTAGTATTGTTGAATTCCGCCTCTGTTGAGCAGATCACAGAATCAAAGAATTATTGAGGCTGGA
>NW_009710653.1:0-11545 GCF_000703405.1 Apaloderma vittatum | reverse complement strand
GTGATCTATTATATCCCCTAGATCTTTTTCTGCATGAGGGAAACAGTATTTTAGCAGTTTTATTCCAGTCAGCCACATGAGAAGAAAATGACTGAAGTAGTGTGAGTGAGATTATCTGCTTTGTGCTTCAATACCAGGATTGTTTACTGGTTTCCAATTAGTTACATGTGTACACCCTGTTAAGGGAGTTGCACAAGTGTTGCTAATGCCTTCCCTCGGCCTTCAGAGCCTTTATTACTGGTGGGGACTAGTACCTAAGAGTTATTTGGGCCAATTTCTCTGTGTACTCAAGACTTCAAATGCTCAGCTGAAATTGCAGGGCTAATTGCTCTGAAGAAAACATAATTTAGCCATATTTGAATAACCTCGCTGAAAAACACTGTTGCTCTTTAGAGAAGAGCTGTTGTGTGATACATTTCTCACTTTGAAACGTTAGAGAGGATGTCACTGTTGCTTGTTTCTTTTTTTAAAATGAGTCAATCTGAAGAAGCCCCTGGTTGTTTTTATGGGCTGGCAAACATCACAAATACTCTGTTAGCAGGAGTACTGGACTTAGGTACCTTTGCGGGTCAACTAGAAAGATCGCACTCATTTCAGTAGCAGCCCACACCTCCAAACATACGCTCTTCTTGACCACCACCAGTCATCCCACTCCCTGTGCACTTTCGTTTCGGGTCCTCTCACCCGTCTGCTGGGGCCACGCCGCACTTTGTGCCAGTTCCCTGTTCTGCTCGAGCCATTCTCGTAGCTGCTCTGGGCCAGGCTGTTTCTTCTACCTTGATGTTCCTCATGTTTTTGTGGCATTAAGACTGCAGGAGATAAGGGAGAGGCACAGTTCTTCCACAGAATTGATCAAGATCAGTGCAGGTTTTTCTTTGCCTAGGCCTTCAATAATTGAGCAATATTATGCAAAGTTAGACTTTTCTTAAAGGCAGTCTTTTCTTAAAGGAATGTTTCTATACAATGATGTATTTGTAAAATACAATAAAAGCGACATCTTTACTTTTTAGCTGGTGAAATCTGCTGGAGAATCCAGCAATCAGCAATTGATTATGGTCTAACCACCGCAGTTAATACAGTTTGGTTTTGTTATTAAGTAACCAATCTGAAACCCAGTAAAGTAATAATGGTATTTTTCTTACTTGCCCCAGAAGCTTTATAAGTAAGTTATTTGGAGGGAAAGAAATCTTATTTACAAGAGATAGCAAAATTCACTTAATGGACATAGATAAAAGTTAGCCTTGAAATCCCATTTTCCTAATCTTGACAAGTTCCTGTGTGCCACAAGTGATAACCCTTGAGAATCAAAGCTTCTACTTGAAGAAAACCTTTAGAAAACCTTTAGAAAACCTTTAGAAAATTCAGATTAGGTTCTTTGTTTTTTCAAAACCATACCTCTGTTTTATCTTCTTGATGACTGAAGTGTTAAACACTTAGAAAATAAAGTTACGCTAGAGAGCTGAGGAAAGTAGGTGGAATTGTGTGTCTCCCAAAGATTCCCTGGTAAATTCATACTGTCCGCAGTCAGAATTCTCTTGAACTTCAGTACCTTTGGGAGCTTAAACTTCTTTATATATAAGTACAGGAAGCATCTGACATTTTAAGATGGGAAAGTGCTTAAAGAAATAAATCATTTCTCTACAAAGGAATGTATACATAACAGGAACTGGGATGTGTATAATATGCAGAGATCCACGGGACAATGTATTGGATACACGTCTTCATATGACATACAGACAGGAAGGGAAACGGGTAACATTTTGAAATATGAATTAGCCAAAGGCCTCTGAAGAAAAGATTACAAGAATTGTATAGCTCTAGAGAATACAGCAACATTTACTTAATACAGCTTCATTGAAAATAGAATTCAGTAGGTTTTTTAAAATCATTATACTACCCTATAAAAGCCATTATATCATATATTACTGTATCTTTTAATATCACCCTTAAAACACTAATCTACTCTGAAAAGTGAGTCTTGAAGTATCATTTATTGTGACTAATTCCATTTCAATTTTGTTTAATTCTCGAGCAAAAACTGTTCTTCTGTTTTCCTCTAAATGCTAATTCTTCAGACTCACCCTGGGTTATGAGTCTGAAGTAAAACAGATTTATAACTTCATTAAAGCTAATAAAACTGCTGATAATACAAAGGCTAGCATAGTGAGCAGCTTACTCCCTTACAGCTGTATTGGCCGTGTGTTGTAAAAGCGCAGTAAAGATGTAATTCTTGTCAGAAAATTGACCAGATGTGAGCAGACCAGAGATAGGAAGCTGCTCTCTTTCAATGAAATGCTATTACTCCATTTATATGTATCTTCTTTCCTGAATGTAGCTCTTCTCCAGGCCGGGAAGGCCTTTGGACAGGCTGACAAACATGCTGCTAACCTGGGGACCTCCGGCTCCGTGAAGAAACGAGCCAACGAGCTGCACCCATGGTATCTGGGACGGCTTGTTACCATCTGATCCCACGGCTCCTGTGCTGGAGCGGGGATGGAGATCATCTTCCAAGGCAATGTTCATGATAGAGACATCCTCATGTTGGACCCAACTGGGGGAAACGTGGGCTGCTGCGGGGAGAAGGGAGTGATGACAGCACCGGGCTCTGGGGACTCCACAGTGCTCCGGCTTTTCCCTGGCTGCGAGGGAGATCAGAAGAAGCTGTAGTCCTGCACAGCATTCAGGGCTGGGGGGCTGTCAGCATAGGGACACATGAGAGGGAAAGGAAAGGAAGGTCTTGGAGTCCTTTAGACCTCAGTAAATCTGTCTGCATAGCAAACTTTTCAAAGGATGTTAGTTCACAATAATTTTGTTTGAATAAACAGAAGAGTTGGTTTTATTTTTAGGTAAGGTTATTACATCTTCCGTGACGTAACGCTACAGGAAGAATTTGGCTATCAAAACTGTTTTAGGATTAGGTTTGTGGAGACTACATTGTTGTGCCAGCAGGATGTAAGAAATGACAGTAAATTATTTCATTGTGTAGAGGCTCCCTGGCAACATCATCCTGATGCCATAGAGCCTGCAGTAAACCACCATACACCAAAGATTTTGCTTCTTCCTCCCTGTGACAAAATCCTTAGTCATTTACTTCTGCTGAATACTCTTATTTTTTCCATAATCAACCCAGCTGCTTAACGTCTATCCAAACTTTCCCTTCCCCAAAAGGTTATTCCTTTTTTTTGTATTGCCATGGAGGCATATATTTATTTTCGTCATCTCGGAAGCCAAGATCCTCATTTTGACTTCAAGTGAAATCAACTAAAAATAGCATTTTGTTAACATTGCTTCTTATGCTATGTCCGATACTCTGCCTGTTGAGACAGAGTTCAGGACGTGTAAGTGTCCAACTCCATTGAGAACATTGGCCTGCAGGTATTTAAATACTGGGGTATCTGTACATGCATGTGAGAAGTTCAGTTTTGTTTTAAAACCTCCAACTGTATAAAGTTGTACTTGTTAGAGCTTTCATCTTGGGTTCTCAGATTATTTATGCACCCGACTGCCCATGTGCCAGTTCTGGCTATTATGCTTGTAAACTTGAACTTTGACATTTCATACTGTTGCAGAACCTTGGTATGTGCATTCCTTTATTTTCCCACCATCCCTGCAGTTGCTCTTCATTATTGTCAGCGCTTATTAGTTTGAAAACTACATTCCGTTTTGTTTGGGCCAATTAACTGGTTGGAGAGAGCAGCTCGTCTAGGATCCCGCTAACTGTGTGTCACCAGCCATCATCTGCTTATTCATTAAACAAACCTGAGCTCTGCTGCACTTTCCAAAGGTGCAAATTCTTGCTTCTCAGTTGGCCAACTTGCAAAAAACTCTTCAGGCTTCTGGGCGTTTCACTCTCTTATGACAATTAAGGAGGAAAGGTTAAATGAGAGCTGTCGTATGAATTATTGTCTTAATTATTTGTATACATTTTCATGTGTTTAGGATGCTGTCTTCCTAAATGCCAGCGAAGAAGAATACCAGCAGAGGAAACAGTCCTTGTGCTGCTTCAATATTGTGACTTGCAGCCTGTCTGAAAGCATAACAAAGACTTGATTGTGCAAGTGCCCAGCTGATCCAACAAGCAATGAATAAGTGAGCAATGGTCAACAGTGAAGGAGTGGATATCACAGAGGGCAATTCAAAAAGGTTATAGTGCTGTGAAGTGAGGGAGGCATAAAATGAAACAGAACTAGAGATACAAAGATAATCAACCATTTGGGTTAGTTCTACTTTTTTTTTTTCCTTTAAATGGTCCATCACTTGGGGATAAAATAGAAAAGAAAAAAACAACAAACCACCTATAAACTGGTAAGAGATAAATCTTCTAGTACAGAAAAAAGTAATCTCATTCTTTCAGTTGAAATTAAGGATAATTTAAAAACAGAATCTGATGCAACTGATAAATGAGATCTCCATAAATCTCCTTGGCAGACCTGTTAGGTAGCATGAGACAGGTCACTGTCAGAGGAAAGAAGTACAGACTCTCAGATTTTTGTGTCCTTCTGAGAATTTGGGTCCACATAAGGCCCAATCCAGTCTTGTCAGCATGGCATGTAGGAATAAAAGAACCTGAAAGTTGGATACGCAACAGGAGATCTCCAGTTCTCCACGGGAGCACAAGTATCTAGTGAAATCAACAGTAGGGTTTTTCCTTCAAAGTCTTACACTAGTCTTTTTACCCTTGAATGGATTTGCTTGGATTTTCAGTGAAAATCCTGTCTGAGAAAGCAGAAGATACACAGACATATATATTACCAGTTCAGATTTGATGATAAAGTACCACTTCAAGGACTTCTCCCAAAAGCATTAAAAGAACGAGAGTTTGTGTGACCACAGCATCTTCTAAGAATATTAATATTTGTTCTGACTCTATGGTATTTCTAGTTCACCAGTCATTATTTGTCATTATGGGACTTCATGGCTTGTCACTGTCCCTGGGACATTTCAAGGTAAGATGTTTTAGGCTCAGCAAGGACTGTTACCACACCTTCGAGCTTTCGTGTTGTTTTGTCTTTGCCACTGCTCTCACAATAAATTGGCAGACCACCATCAATTTGTGTCAGTTGATTTTAAGAGTTCTTCATCAGCTAAACTCGGCATCATAATATAGAGAAATGACTTTCAGAAGGTCATGCAAGGAACTGAGTGGAGGCTTTGCCTCTTCCTCAGTCTGCTGCTTAGTCAGTGGAGCATTTCTGCAGTCAGATTTGTAGGCAAAAGAGAGTGTAATCTGACCCGATAAAGCTATGATAGCCAAAACATGCTTTGAATCATAAAAAAGAATAATAAAAAATCAGAATCCCTTTCAGCAGATGTTTTGTTTGTCATCTGGAAACTCTGCAATATAGAAAGACTCTCATCTCAGCTTCAGGTCTCTTTGAAGGAGTTTTCTTGCTGCTGCGCTGAGTGCAGGGATGCAGGAACCTTTACTCCCTCCTTCAGATACAACTGCCCTGCAAATACTGCCACAAAGCTCCACAAAGGACCCTGCTTTGTGAGGCAGCACGGATCTGATTTCATGATCCGCTGCATTGTTTTTCCTTAAGCAAATATGTAATAACGTCGGAATTTATGGATTAGTTAGACAATCCCTGATCTGCTTCAGTCAGAGTTAGTGCTGTTCCTCCCAGAATGTCTCTGACAGGAGCACTGTGCAGACTGATGGGATGTGTACAGAGAGCTCTTTTAGGTTTTTCTCTGTCGGAGCTGCAATATTTGGTAAGACATCACTCTTTTAGTGAAGTCATTGATTGAGTTCAGGAAGAAATGAAAATTCATGTGCTGTTAATACCAACTGGGCAGATCTCGTTGCCCTTTTTCTGGCAAAACTGCCGCTGCACTCAAGGGGGAAGTTTGTGATACAAAAACTACCCCATGGGCCAAATGTGGTGCACGGGAGCTTGTTGGCCTTGCTCTAAAAAGCCACTGTTGTCAGATCTGAGGCTGATCTCGGCTCTGAATAGACCGGCTGTTGAAAATTAAGTGTGAAATTTGAAAACTATTAAGTTGCATTATTTACCTTGTTAGTTCATCATGTCTGCAAAAATATTCTCTTCCCTTCTAGTAACCTAGCAACGAATACACAGTGCACAATTATTTTTTCACGATTTGTAGGAGAGTTGCATTAAAATGCATGTCGGTGTCTTTATTTCATGACAGGCATGTAGCAAACAACACTGCGAATGTTTGTTTATCCTGGCAAGGGCTGGATTTGTTTAGTGTAACTTGCGTTAGTTTTGTCTAAGTTCTGAAGCAGAAAGGAAAATATATTCTTGTTTTCAGATCAGGGTTACAAATATTCTCTTTAGCTTTGTTTTTATTATGAGAAATGACTACTAATGGACTTGGACTTGTCCCCCCTGCTCTCAGATTCTCCCACCACGTACTATAAACTTCTGAATACGTTTGAATTCTACTGATTGCACAGCCTGAGTGTACAGGTTGCAGAGAGTACACGGGCTGGAGGAACTGGAGAAAATGAAAAACTAAGCCAGCCAAGAGGATATGCATCAAGATAAATATCAGCTTCACCAGTGGCATAAATTACGTTTTCTGAAACAGGAAATTAATGTTCATTAGATGGTAGAAATAAACAACTGGTCCTCTTGAAAAGTCCTCAGATTAAATGCTGGGTTTCTGAGTACTTTTTGGCAGACATTTTAAATACCTAGGTTATTGTGAAATGAAAAGAAAACACTAATTCTCGTGGATGAAATGCACAGGACTATCTCCAAAACAACAATATGCTGAGGCCTCTTTAGAGGTTTTTGGTTTTGACTTCAGCTTTATCCGGTCTCAGGCATGCAAGCATGAGTTAATGCCTGCAACCCAGAGGAGTCTCCAGGCTTAGGCATTAAATCCTCTGCCTGGGTCCCCAGGTCCTGAGACAGCGTAGCTGTGTGGGATGGCAAATGATCTGTGTTTCTTAGCCATCTTTTGTGCTTTGTGTTACCTTTTTGATCGTCTCAATAGGCTGCTTGGGTCCCCAGACATCATTCCCTTCATTACTTTTCAGTTTAATGTGCAAGGAATAAAAGCAAATTCCTGCCTGCATGGGATGGGTTGCTTAACAGTTTAAGGTGTTTGGAGGAGGGGGGAAATGGTGAGTGAAAAGCACCGGAACCATTTGCTACCCTGATGCTCTGGCCTTTGGCCGGATGAGCTGTGTGGTTTGGGAAGATGGTCCTTGGTATCCTAAAGCTATGGTTGTGGCACTGTCACAGAGCGTGGATTTAATTCTTATGCCACGTTAGACTCTTTGGCCAAGATTAAAGCTCACTCAGCCTCCCTAATCTGCGTGTACTTTTGCTAGCTGAGGTGTTTAAATGAATAGCATAGCCAGGAGTGTAGTCTCCCTCTGCAGTCAGCACGGAGAGGCTGGCACATGCAGGAGGTGACTCAGCTCTTACCTGAGCTGACTTACTCGTCTTGCAGAGGGACTTCTCTCCCTGTTGGCGTCCCCTGTTGGGACGCTCAGGGGAGGAGAGCACCCCAACCTCCTTGCTTAGAGGCAGCTGTTAGTCTTACCCTGCTCTGTATGCGTGAGATGGAAATAAAGACTATGAGGAGAAAGGGGAGTTTATTTGCTAGCAACTCCAAGTGTAGAAATTTAAAAAAAAAATGCACACATTGGTCAAACTACTGCTTTGCCTTAAATGTTTGAGTATTGGCAGTAAATGGTTTTCACTGTCTGCGGAAGCAGCATCACCGTTTTCTCGTTCCCTCATGCAGTGAGGGCTGACAGGTGTAACTTCAGGTACGCCACTGATCTGGCTGCATCACGAGTCTGGGCATCGCCACTTTTTTATTTATTTTAGTGTTATATCTAGTACTTACCTTGTCCAAATAATGATTCCCCGCCTCGCCCCGAGTTTTTATCTGATAATTAAGACTGAAAATACACCAGTCTCACTTTTGCGAAACCCATTGATTTGGGTGAGAGCTGGTTGGGATCCGAACGCAAACATCCAGAGGTGGAAGCTGGACCGTGCGTGCAGCGGGAGCTGCCAGTTCAGTGGGAAGCTGTTTGTGTCAGAGCTGCCTGTGTGTCCAAGGGGAGAGGGGCAGCTTCGCTCCCAGCGCTCCCCCGCCCCCTCTTTCAACTGTTCTGTAATGCTGCCTCGCTCTTTAAAATGCAATCTCTAAATTGACCCTGTTCCATCAGAAATCCTGCTGTCCTACTACTTGATTTCAGTCAGGCAGTTAATCCTCACTTCTTCTAGGAGAGATTTGCTTCTTTTTCTTTAAATGTGTGTCGTTTTCTGTTACATTCCAGAGGCCAAAAGTTTTCCATTTAAAACAAAAACAAGAAAAGCAAGCCCTGAGTAGTAGTGATTTAGGAGTAATGGGAACTATGTTCAGATATTAGAACTAACAGAAGTAAGCAGGAACAGGCAGAAGGTTGCATTTATGGATGTGTGTATTTTCATTACTAATTTTAATTTCATGAGAGCAAGTAACACGGTTCCCCCTCACCACACACAAAGATTTCCCAGTGTCCATTCAGCTGCTGAATCTCTCCCTGTTTGTTAGCCTGCTTACTCCTCTCTGTCTGCTGGATTTATAAGATAAATTCTACTTCTTTCATATTGCTCCATTATTCATTTTCTATTGTCCTCTCTGGCTTGTTTGAATTCTTAGACCACTCTCCTCTCCCTCCTGCTTTGCCATGCATGCTGTTTAGCTATGGCTTTGCCTTTCCAGAAAATACCCTCCTTCTCCTCCTTCCCCCTCCTCCTTTACAGTTTCAGATTTCCCTTCCTGGCAGCCAAGCGAGGGGCTGCACACCCGGCACTGGCCGTTGGCTCTGCTCTGTAACCACAGGACCTGATTCACCTCCTGCAAGCTGAGTAGCGTGAAAATAAATCAGCTGAGAGAGAGCTGGTTGGAAGTTGCAAAACACGGGGTCCACATGGTGAAACCAACACACGGGCTGGGTAATGACCAGCAAGACTCTCCAGGAGTTTGCAGCTCTCCCCTGTATATTCCCTTTGGGACAGCAATGCTGAGTGAGACCTTTCAACAGATTAGCTCTATCACACTGTTTAAACCAGTTTTGCATGTTCGGCCGAGATGTGCTTAACCCAAAATCCTGCATCTGAAAGTGCCCTTATTGCACCTTGCATCGGGGTCCCAACTTGGCAGGAGAGTTTTGGCCCTAATAGCTAGGATCTAAATGCAGCCATGCTTTGAAGAAAATGTAAGTCCAGACCTGAGCTTGAGCCCACCTCTAATCACCACTTGATTTTGTTTTCTCTGAGTTTGCACATTCGATTACTGAAGCAAATTAGTCATCTCTCCTTCAACAGGTTCTACTCCTGCAGCCACCTGTTCTCCAAGTCTTTTAAAATTGCCTGTTTGTGCCTGGGTTTGTAGCCGTGACAAGTAAATATTTAAAGTGAATTTAGAAGCAAGTGTCTGATGTGACTGTGGAGATCTTCATCTTTGAGCTGCTCCTTAAGGAAGGCAATGGACCTTTACTGGGGTTCAAGGGTTTGAATGTATGAAGCTGTTTCCAGAACCTGTATGTCCAGTCCTGCCACATTAGGCCAGTGTGGTAACTTAGTGGCTTCTGTTCAGAGCAGTGCGAAGCCTTCGCTGCAGAGGATTTATGTTTCCTTTTGACAGTCTAGGCCATTCTATGATTCTATGATCATACAATATTTTGCTCCCAGATTTCAGTGAAGTTCTGCTCTTTTTGAATTGCAAATGCAAAAAAAAAATTACTGTTCAGAATGTTCTCTCTTGAAAAGATGTTTGCTTTTCACAGCTCAAACAGAAAACAGCTCAATGCATCCAAAAGCTGCCTCACCCTTTGAGACTGTTCCGAGATCTCAGCCAAGAGCACTACTATGGAATAGCTGTGAGTAGCCGGAAGAGCATTGTGGGGATTGAGATGCAAATGAGCAAACCAAACAGCCCCCTTCGCTGCAGAGGTTCCCTATCTCCTCCTGCCCCTCACTTTTGAACTCGGGGAGTCTTGACCTGGGCCTGGCCCTGCAGCCATGAACCCTGGCTTTGCAGCAGAAGCGCTGGCTCTGCCATCACAACCCTGGGCTCTGTACCCGCGATCCTTGGCTCTGTAGCCGTAACACCCAGCTCTGCTCATTCGTAAGACTCATCAGGTCCGGGCAGAGGAAGAACCGCACCAGCATCGCAAAGGCATGGAGGACAGGACAGGCTTTCAAAGCCCTCACGTTGCCATTACTTTTCTGGGTCCCCAGAACTAAATGCCGCTGCCTTTTCCGAGTTAAAAGGGGAAGAATGAAAGGCAGAGGTAGTAGCCACTGCAAAATAGCACACACTGTTCTGTATCTTAAAAGTACCCAGTTTTCAGGCAGTTTCAAAAGTTCCAAAGCGTAACGTGAGCAGCTGCCTGGGCACTTGTTTTGTCAAATGTTGGAGAGTTAGGATATTGCAAAGGAAATCAGATACAGTAAATTGGGGGGCATGCTGAGGGTTGCACATATAAACACACCAAGGAATAAAGCTACACGGTGTTTGCTCTGTATGCTTTTCTTTCCAGTATGAGGGAAGGAAGCAAAACACTCTAACAAAACCTCCTTCTGAAGAAATAATCAAGGCACTGAGCTCTAAAGCCCGTGTCACTGCACATGACCAGGAGAATAAGGCATTTTGCATTATTGCGTGTTGTCATCACTTTGCTCAGTGTTGTCCCTGCAATGCTAATTACATGTTTACATTCATTGCATCATTTGACATAATTACTGTAATTATGTTAATACTTTATAATCAACAGAACACTACCTGTAATTTACCGAACAAAAACGACATGAAAAGCTAAGGCCACAAATGGAAGGGGGTACACTGTGAAGGATTTAATCCTCGCTGCAGAAGCACACAGAACTGGAATATCCTGGCTGAGCCATCGGATCCTCCCAGACAGCACCGGGGCACTTTGCAAGGTGTTTTAAAAGGTACTAACGAGGGTAACACACCAAACTGTGAACAGGGTGTAAATGTTTAATACTCATTCACGAACTCTCACCTAGAAAAGTCTGTGCAGTGCCCTTCACAAAGCTGCCTGACAGGCACTCGAAAGAACAACAGGAGACTGAGAAACTCAGTGATCTGGAAATATTTTAACCCCTCTCCTATCTGTGGATGTACAATATCAATCTTGACCCCCTTGTTCCTTCTCGGAAAGATGTATGTGGTGCCTGGCATATCGGAAGGCAGCCTGTGTGCAGCTGGATCCTCTCCCCCTTCTCCATCCCCACATCTAGAGATCTTTTTTCCCCATTTATCTCGGCCGGGCTAGTTTGGGTTTTGGGCTGATGCACCCCCTGCACTTCCCTCACAGCCTGGACGGCATTTCTTTGCCTCTGCTTTCTCGCAGAAGGGTCTCTGCCGCCAAGGGTTAAGTATCCAAAGACTGCTATTTGATAAACAAGGACATTAAACATGACAAGGAGTTCTCCAGAGCGGTCATTAAGTGCTGGAGAGTTTTACAAATACGATCGTGTCCTAAGTGCTTCCCGGTAAGTGGAGACACGAGAAGCTTCCAGCAAAATTGTCGAGTCTCCAT